>NW_018391638.1:27825-34381 GCF_900095145.1 Mus pahari
TGTGTGTGTGTGTGTGTGTGTGTGTGTGTATGAGTGTATATGTTGCCATGAGTGCACACATCTCCGAATGACAGAAGAGCATGATTCTTTAAGATAGACTTGAGATGGCTCAGAGATGACTTAGGTATCTGATGGAAAATTCTCATCAGATTTTCTTCAATAGCAGAATGAACACTTAAATGCTCACTTATCTCTCGAGTGCCAGACTCAAGGACTTATTTCTTATGTTTAAATACTCCCTCAAATTTGAACAAAATTGCCTAGAGATCTTCCTTATGACAAATCTGATTGATATCACAAAGTAGAAGGAGCAAATCTCAGAACACTCCACCTCTAAATGAATCAATACAGCTAAGTAAGGACCACTGGGGAAGTCAGTTTCCTTGTTCATCACACTACCTTCAAACATCATCTTCAGTGGTTTGTCTGATCTTTTCAGTTTGGCAAGGGTGAGATGATATCTTATTGATACTATGATAAAAACACATGACAAAAAGCAACATAGGAAGGAAAGAAATGCTATACTCTTTTTCATCCCGAATTATAGCTCATTGAGGGAAGCCAAAGCAAAGGCTCAAACCAGATGTTATGTCACTTGACAATGTTCTTTCAAGAGCTAGAGCCAATGATGTCAGGCAAGACTGTAGGGCGTTTTCTTAACTGATGTTAGATGGGGAAGGGCCAGTCAGTTACACTTGGTGTAAACATTAGGCTAGTAATCCTAGATTATATAAGAATGCAGTCTCTGGAATGACCATCCAGAGAGTGCCCCACATGGGGATCCATCCTATAAACAACCACCAAAACCAGACACTATGGCAGATACCAACAAGAGCTTGCAGACAGGAGCCTGATATAGCTGTCTCCTGAGGAGCTCTGGAAGTGCCTGGAAAATACAGAAGTGGATACTCACAATCAGCCATTGGACGGAACATAAGGTCCCCAATGGAGGAGCTAGAGAAAGTACCCAAGGAGCTGAATGGGTATGAAGCCCCCCATATGAGGAACATCAATATGAATTAACCAGTACCCCCAGAGCTCCATGGAACTAAACCACCAATCACACACACAAACACACACACACACACACACACACACACACACACACACACACACAAAAAAAAAAAAAAAAACCCAGAAAAACAAAAAACAAAAAACCCCAACAACAACAGAAACAAAAAACATGGTCAAACTTGTGGCTTTAGCTGTATATGTAGCAGAGGCTGGCATAGTAGGTCATCAATGGGAGGAGAGGCCCTAGGTCCTGTGAAGGATCTATGCCCCAGTATAGGGGAATGCTAGGACCAGGAATGGGAGTAGGAGGGTTGGGGAGCAGGGGAAGGGGGAGGGAATAGGGGATTTTCAGAGGGGAAACCAGGGAAGGGGATTACATTTGAACTGTAAATAAAGAAAATATCTAATTTTTTTTAAAAAAAGGAAAACAAAAAAGAATGCAGGATTAGGATACTTTGTAGAAAAAGTTTATAACAAACATTCCTTCATCGCCTCTACATCAACATCTGCCACCACATTCCTACCAAGCCTGAGTCCTTCTCTCAATTCGTCGAGGGAGAGCTGTGATATGAAAATATAAGCAACATAACAAGTTCCCAGCCAATCTTGTTTTTGTCATTTTGTTTCATCTAGTAATAGTAACCCAAACTAAGGAAAAATTCAGTACAAGGTTTGTTTCATATTCTTGTGACAGAACTAACCACATGATGGAAGTCTAGACTACCAGTGCTGTTTGCTATTTTCAAATTAGGAATCTCTGGGTTTGGAGAGCCCATGTTTGAAGAATAGGGCATGATTAACAAGAAACAAACACTATGCATGGAAAAATATTGTGTTTAGGAGACAACTGATGCTGGTGAACAGGAACTCTTAGATTAGCAAACAAAGAAATTTTAAAGTTAAATGGCAATAAAAATAAAAATTGTGCAAAAGATATATTAGGAATATTTCATTGAAATGTTAATAAATACACTTTATTTTACCTTAGCCCAAAGAACTATCTCCAAAATGAAGCCCATAATATGATATAAAACAAGTTTCAATTTATACAGGAAAATAGCATTCTGCATATTCTCTTACAACCATAGATCTAAGCTGAATATATAAAATCAGTATAAACTTGAAAATTTACAAAATCTCATGAATATTCCTGCCAAACTAATGAAAGACATTTGGGTGAAGAAAGTGATAGAGAAGGAAAGATAAGAATTCCTGAAAAGTGCCGGGCATGGTGGCACACGCCTTTAATCCCAGCACTCGGGAGGCAGAGGCAGGCGAATTTCTGAGTTCGAGGCCAGCCTGGTCTACAGAGTGAGTTCCAGGACAGCCAGAACAACACAGAGAAACCCTGTCTCGAAAAAAAACCAAAAAAAAAAAAAAAAAAGAAGAATTCCTGAAAAGTAATCCGAATGAAAATATAGCAAATCAAGATCCATGGAACTCATGAAGGAATACTGAAGAGGAAGCTTCATGTCATTACACATCTACATCATAAAACATTAGATTTCTTACATTAATAACTGAATAAGGCACCTGACAACCTTTGAAAAAAGAGTAATGAAAAACCACAAAATGTACATAGGAAGAGATAATAGAAATCAGGGCTGAAATACGAATAACTAGAAAGATTTCATTTGTAAAAATACTATCTTCTTTGACAAAGTATGTGACAAATCAACAAATTGAAACAATGAATACAAATTTTAAAAATTATGAATGAAAAGGAGAGATATTACTAAACATATGGGTCAAATTCAGAGCATTATTAAGAAATCCCTAATTGCAGCTCAAGGTTGTAAAACTGTGCAATAAAGGGAACACTCATCCATTGCTGAAGGAACTTCAAAAATTTACAACCACTACAAAATTTAGTATGGTACTTCCCCATGAACCTGGAAATGGATGTACCTATAATACTCTAGAGTATATAATCAAAGGACAAACTATCCTCCTTCAGAAGCAAGTGCTCAACCATATTTATTGCAGGTTTATTTATAACAGCAAGAAATTAGAAATAGGCTAGATATCTGTTGTACTGGATAGCTTTGTGTCAACTTGACACAGCTGGAGTTATCACAGAGAAAGGAGCTTTAGTTGGGGAAGTGCCTCCATGAGATCCAGCTGTTGGACATTTTCTCAATTAGTGATCAAGGGGGGAGGGCCCCTTGTGGGTGGTGCCATCTCTGGGCTGGTATTCTTGGTTCTATAAGAGAGCAGGCTGAGCAAGCCAGTAAAGATCATCCCTCCATGGCTTCTGCATCAGCTCCTGCTTTCTGACCTGCTTGAGTTCCAGTCCTGCATCCTTTGGTGATCAACAGCAGTATGGAGATGTAAGCTGAATAAACCCTTTCCTCCCCAACTTGTATCTTGGTCATGATGTTTGTGCAGGAATAGAAACCCTGACTAAGACATCTGTAAACAGATAAATAGATAAAGAAAGTATGCTATGTTTACTTTGGGATATTACTCAGATGATAAAAAAGCATGGAAAACTAACTTCTCTGGTAAAAATATAAAGCCAGAAAAATTATATTGAGAGATCATTCATAACCAAGAAGGAAAATATTTCATGTACTCATAAATACTGATGTTATGCCTTAATTCCTTGATAAGCTTGCTATAATACATATAATAACAGAAGATAGGTATAAATCACAGGAATTGGAGGGGCTTTCAGTTATATAGAACTCTAATAGAGTATCACCTTCCTAAAACATATACAGATATTAAGGTCATCCAAATAGAAATTTCAAATAATGGGATAGAATGCTCAACAGATCATTTCTTATCAAATGTGCCTCCTGGTTCTGGAAATTGACCTACAGCCAATACAGCTGTTGGTCAAACTTGTTTATTCAGAATCCAGGATATTATGAAACATTTTAATTGCTTTCAACAAACTTATGGTAACATTTTATATGGAGTTAAAACATACACAACAGATTGAACATGGAGAAGTAAGGTTGCCTACATAAAACCTTCATATCTAATGAATAATTTTCCTAATATTGGGAGGTACTATGCACACTAGCAAAGGAATGCTATAAATTCATTGTTCTACAATGGTAATATGAATGTAGGATCTGCTACTGCAATGGTGTCACAGATCTTCTTGGAATAGCCATCTAACATCTTCTTGAGGTTTATGCCCACTCCATTATATGGAACCAATCTCTAACAGATTTGAGTGACCAAGACTCAGAAAAGAAATTCCTCCCATCGCATAATAAACAAAACACTAAATGGACAGAACAAAGAAAGAACGTTAAAAGCTATAAGGGAAAAAGGCCAAGTATCACATCAAGGCAGACCCATCAGAATTACACCAGACTTCTCAACAGAGACTGAAAGCTAGAAGATCCTGGACAGATGTCATACAGACCCTAAAACACTAATGAAAGCCCAGGCTACTATACCCTGCAAAACTCTCAATTACCATAGATGGAGAAATCAAGATATTCCATGACAAAAACAAATTTACACAATATCTTTCCACAAATCCAGCCCTTCAAAAGATAATAAATGGAAAACTCCAACACAAAGAGGGAAACTACACTCTAGAAAAATCAAGAAAACAATCTTCTTTTAACAAACCAAAAAGACGATAGCTACATAAATATAATTCTGCCTTTAACAACAAAAATAACAGGAAGCAACTATCACTTTTCCTCAATATCTTTTAATATCAATGGACTCAGTTCCCCAATAATAAGACATAAACTAACAAACTAACAGACTGGATACATAAACAGGACCCAACATTTTGATGCATATAGGAAACCCACCACAGTGACAAAGGCAGACAGTACCTCAGAGTAAAAGGCTGGAAAACAATTTTCCAAGCAAATGGTCCCAAGAAACAACTGGGGTAGCCATTCTAATATGGAATTAAATTGACATTCAACCAAAAGCTATCATAAAAGATAAGGAAGGACACTTCATACTCGTTAAAGGAGAAATCTACCAAGAAGAACTCTCAATTCTGAACATCTATGCTCCAAATGCAAGGGCACCCACATTCATAAAAGAAACCTTACTAAAGCTCAGAGCACACATTGCATCTGACACAATCTCACACAAAGTGATATCATATATTTATTGAGTGTTGAGTCAGGAGTACTGGAGATTTCAACACCCCACAGCAGTACATTTACCATGAATTCTGGTTCTGAAATGAGCCTCTCAAAGTACTTGCATCATAAAGGTTGGGTTAATCATGTGATCCTCCAATAGGATACATACTATGCATGATAGGTTATTGGCATGTACTTCTTAAAGTCCATGCACCAAGTGAAAGGGGACATAGGCGAAGGCCTCCCACAGTATATGCACAATTAGTGCTGGATTACAATGATAAGTCTACTAATGTAATACAACATATATTCTGAGTTATTAACATAAGCCTCCAAAATTACATCCCTCATGAATACTGTGATACCATTGTTAGGCTTCCTCTGTACATGCACCATTGATGGTAGGTTACAGGTACTGGCACACTACAGTCAATTCCTCATGAGTTCTAGGTTAGTAAAGTGACTCTCTCCAAATACACACACAATGATTTCTTAGGTAGAACCACAGTATATACACCATGAATGCTTGGTTAATGATGTCAGTCTTCAGAAGCATATAAACCAGGATTGTCTAAGTCTTGAACAGTGTATTCATAGTCATTTGTTTGTTATAGACATGGAGCTCCCACAGTAATGCTCTATGACTCATGGATTATAGGTATGAGGTTTCCACAGTCCAAGTATGATGTTTTGAGATACATGTATCAGCCTCCCACAAGAATGCACCTTGACTGATCTTTTATATCTGTGACCCCTAAAACAAATCATTCACCACGAATTCTGAGTTACTGTTTTGAGTCACATATAGAATAATCTATCTCACTTGGTTATGTTTGGAGACATAAGCCTCCCTCCCAAAGTAGATGCATAATGTATGCTGATGTACTGGTGTTAGTTCATACCATACATCCTTCATTAATACTATATTCCCCCATCGTATATGTACTAACAGTGTTTAGTTAAGACATTGACCTAATACACCACACACACATATACACTATATATGCTGAGACCTATGTCAGCCTCCCACAGTACATGTCCCATGAGTGTTGGAGCATGTCAGCCACCTAGAGTAAATGCATGACATGTATAGAGAAACAGTGTCAGCAAACCACATTTCATAAACCATGAGTTTAGCACGGTACATACATTCCATACTTTTAGTCTAGGAGAATGAATTGACAAGTAATGCAGGTTTATTTTTCCATATGTATTCACTCCTGATGGGAATGTCAGCTGATGGAAAGTGTGAGTTCATAGGTTTCATACCATAGTGTTACAAACTATCATTAAGTTGAGTATTGACTCACAGCTCATAAGCCCTTCTGTAAGAGACTGGTTCTACTGGTTTGTTTTAATCAGGAATCTGTGTGTGTCTTTGTACCAATTGGTTTTGATCAATAAATAATAATGCCAGTAGTCAAAGCAAAGAGGGTGGGGCATGATCTTGAGATTTGCATGATCTAGGA
>NW_018391638.1:34502-37450 GCF_900095145.1 Mus pahari
AGAGGGAGAGGGAGAGGGAGAGGGAGAGGGAGAGGGAGAGGGAGAAGAGAATCACCATGTTTCAGAGGAAGATGGATCAGATTTAGAGGTATAGAGGGAAAATTAACCCAAATATAGGTGAAAAGGAAGGTCTAACCAGAAGTGTCTTGAGCAGTAGAGACAAGGGCCTTGCCCAGAGGGAACAGGATAGCAAAGAGATATCATAGATTTATAGGGTCAGGAGTACTGGAAGATTAGAACTTCCAAGCCTTTGATTTAGCCAAGGCATTTCAAAAATAAGCTAATGTGCATGTGTGTTTCATACACAGATCCAAAGGGCACCTGGGTGGGTGGCTGAAAGCAAACAACTGGCTCATGTTATACACTTCCACAAACAGAGGTTCATAGTAAGGGTTCCTGCTGCACTACTCACACAAGTAAAGAAAGGGAAATATTTGAGATCTTCATGAACAGATTTGCTAGAAGAAATGCAATCCATTCTTGTGGAATTTTACTTTCCACAAAGCAAATAATCATGGACCTGGAATCAATAGTTGTGAAAATGATATTGAGTAAAAGCAAAATGGAAAAAATCATACATGATTTTGTAAGTGTATAGATTCTATATTTAACTTTTGTCAATATGCACATAGTTTTAGTGTATGACATTTAACATACAATTATTAGTTTGGAACAAGAGCTCTTAATGAAATTAGGGAAAAATAATGAGTTCTATAGGACTATCCACTGACACATTGTTGCACTTCAGGAGTGATGTTTATAGGAGAAAAGGATCAGAAACCATGATGCAGACTTGACACAGAAGAGCTTCACCGCGTTCTTCATATGGCATATGTAAGGCAGGAATGCAGAATTGAATGAGAGTATTACGAAAGAGCTATTTTACTACTTAGGGAGCCTAGAGGTATATTTGTTCTCTTATGATAATCATAGAAAAGTGTCTCCAATATTAACACACTGCTATAATTACTGATCAGTCACTGTCCAGTAAAAGAGCTGAGGGCCTTTATAATTTCCATCAATGTAGTTTGATGCCAGGTCTTCTAGCAGTTGGAAACTAACCAGAAAGCAATATCTGAGTATATTATCAAATTTCTTTTAATTCTAGCTGACAGAGCAGGGCATGATTTTACCACATGTGTTATGCTATCTTGGAAAACAGAAACATCATACAATAACTATGTCTGTCTTTCAATTACCGTGTTTCTTCAATGGAATCAACTTGTCATCAATCTACTTAGAGTCATTGTTAGTATTATCTTAGAAGCAAAACTTCCTAAGACTTAAAGGGAGGGAAGACTTAAACACCAAGCTGCTGCTAACTCTTCAGAGTATATCAGAGGGAAGGAGGTTGCAGAATCCACCATGGTGTCAAATGTGGTTTTGGAGTATGTGAAGAATGGAAATGGTTAAAGATACACTTAGTGGACCTCTGTGTCCTACACTGGTTTTGAGATGAGAGGGTGGTGAAGGAAGGAAAAAGGAATGGGGTATCTGATGGTTCTTTATAAAGTACATGCAGCTCTGTGAGTAGAGTACTTGTAACTCAGGTGACATGGTACTCAGAGCAGAGCAGAGCAGAGCAGAGCAGAGCAGAGCAGAGCAGAGCAGAGCAGAGCAGAGCAGAGCAGAGCAGAGGAGCAGAGCAGAGCAGAGCAGAGCAGAGCAGAGGAGCAGAGCAGAGCAGAGCAGAGCAGAGCAGAGCAGAGCAGAGCAGAGCAGAGCAGAGCAGAGCAGAGCAGAGCAGAGGAGTCTGAGCTTATATAGAAGGGAGGCCCATCCCCTGCAGATGTATTCTTGAAGCCTGTTGCCAGCCTGTAGATGATACGCCAGATGCTGTCTCCAGAATATCTCAAGGGCCTCAGCGGATAGCAGTGTCTTGGAGAAGAGCAGAGGCAAGTGACAGAACAATAGAGCTATCTAGGTCAGAAGGCTCCACCACAGGTGGTCTCATTCTCAGTGGCAGCAAGGTCAAAGCCAGACTACTCAAGGCTGGGGAGGCTACAATTCCTCCCTAAATGTATAATAAAAATAAGCTGAACTGGGGCATAAAATTTATTTATGCTCCATAGTCCTGCCTGGGAATTGTGGTGGCTGACGGCCATGCCTGGCTTGGGCACTCAGATTTTCCCATGAACTCTTCTTATCCATCAGGAGAATATATGCAGCTTGCTTGTGTTTATTTTGCACAAACATGGCTCTGTAGTGTATTATTAATAAGCCACGGCCTCTTGGCATATACCTCTGTCTTAGATTGATAAAGTTTAGAAATCTGGTTGCCCGTCATTGGTTAACTGGCCCTCATAGCATACCTCATTCCCAAATCAGATCAAAGCCACAATATATGCTCAATATGTTTCTTCATATCGATAAATTTCTGCTGCCTGCGCTTGCTGGAGGGGAGGCTGCATGCTTGCTCATGACAGACTGTAGGGCATTGACTGACCTGCTTGAAATACAAAGCCAAGACAGTTGAAAAGCAACAGGATAAAAGCTTCTATGGGGGAAGTCCAGGTACTCTATTCAGTTGCAAATTAGCAAAGATCAAGCTGGAACTCTGGCATCCAGCTGTAGGAGAGGTGGCTTTGAGAATCAACAGAAAAGCTGTTTCACCTGTAAATAGACTAAGCTCCAAGTTAACTCTGCTAGCTAATAAAGATTTTTAGCTATCTTCATAATAGGAATCAGTAATATTGGAATTATTACTAGACCAGTCCAAGATTGAGTTAGAATAACTTGTCATATTGAAGGAAAGAGAAGAATCATCATTCTGGAAATCATCATGCTTCTGCAGCATTCTGTGGAGAAAATACAAGCTTTCCCTCTTCCCCATTAGGGTAGCTGTTCAGGATCAAGCCATATGCCAATAAGTGGATTCTTTTCATTTCACCTAGTGAGGTAACCCAATCACAAAAGAAGTCACTAGATATGCACTCACTGATAAGCGG
>NW_018391638.1:38010-45621 GCF_900095145.1 Mus pahari
AGAGAGGCCCCTTGGTCTTGCAAACTTTATATGACCCAGCACAAGGGAAGGCCTGGGCCAAGTAGTGGGAGTGGGTGGGTAGAGGAGCAGGGGCGGGGGGGGGTATAGGGAACTTTTGGGATAGCATTTGAAATGTAAATAAAGAAAATAAAAAAAAATAATGTGCACAGGATTACAATTCCTCCTCTTCTTTGCTTTTTAAGAAGATATAGTTTTTAAAGTTCCACAATGCTTTGTCTTTGAGAATTCTAAAAAGTCTCAGTAACATGGGTAACATTAAATTGTTGGGGAAACATCACAAATACTTGACTGTTCCAATATCTGTTTTAATTTAATTAGGAACACCAAGTATATAAAAAAAATTTTAACATAGGCAATGACTAGTTACACTTTTAGTTGTTTCTCTTGTAGAGCAGAAACCCTGAAAAGGTATCAATAGTCACATGTGCATATTTTATTTATTTATTAATCAGAAATAAGAGTATCCATTTGCAGCAATTGATTAAGTATAAGTCCTCAAGAATTAACACCATTATGTAGAAACAGGTAAAAACTGAGGACACCAAAAACAAATTTTTACAATTTGACATGCATATTCTCTAAAATACCAAANTATTATCTTAAGCCATTACTCTTTTGATGATTTAAAAATGAGATTATATGGCCAATTATTCTTGTTTAAGGTCTATAATCTGCCTGGGATATAAATTTAGCATGGCATTGCCTTAAGAGNTCTTGTCCAGGCAATCTAGGACAATTTCTTAAATGTCCAAAAACAGTCTTAAAAGAACAGCATTTTTTCTTATGAGTTTGTATATGCATAAACAATTGTAAATTTGAGACTGTTGAGAATTTATAGTATCTGAGGGACAATCTTAAGCAATTGTAAGCTCTGAGATATATATTGACTATAATTATACAAATTAAAGCTTGATTACTCAACATTTTAAAACACCATCTACAGCACACAATTTAATTATCTGTGCAGGAGGAAACTCAAAAGAATAAACATGTAATCCAATTCACATATACTTTTCCCATGGAAGTGCTGTTTTTAAATACAGTAAATGGGATGCATGCATGCATGCATGAATTTATAGAAAATACAAAAGCATGCATAAAAGCAATTTTTACCTTATCTTTAGGATAGTGATTATCAATTGTATTTAAAATGATGGTATACAATAGGCTGAATATCAATATTTTACAATAACCAATTTAACTGCTGTTTGGACCAAGGAACAGACACTTTGTCAGGTTTTTAAGACACAATTTTTTTGTTATAGTTTTTCTAAAATATATGAATTTGTCTTACAATTCTTAATTAGCACCACAGCAGCCTTATAGTAGGATGTTAAGAATTTACTTTGAGGTGAAGAAAGATGATTTTACATTTATGTTTTCTCTTGCCAAACAATTGCTGTGGGCACATATAATAACCATAACTAAAATAAGCAGATAGTATTTAATTACCATTGATTATAATTGATAACAATTATAAAAGCTTCCTTTATNTTTTGCAAAGCCTTTTGTTCTTTACCAGTTAATTTGTATCTCTCTTGATAACATCCAACAAAGGTTTAAGTCACTTTAAGGCTTTAAGGTAATTGTCTTAGCCAATTAACATCTCCTGGAAGCTTTTGAAAATAAAAATTTTAAAGCAAATCAAATTTTTCGTTCTTAAATTTTCTGTACCACAATTTTCTAGTATAACTAAAACCCTAAATATTAAAAAGAGCAAATTTTCTCTATGTAGAAGTATCCTAGAGGCCAAGTTTTCTGAGCTGGTTTTTGCCACGTGTTGTTATTTAAAACAACTCCAATCCTGAGTTACCAATTTAAAGCTAACCTTCTTGTAACCAATGTTACACTTTTTTGATCATACCCAATAACTATAAGCCAGTGTTTTATGATCAAGACATGCAGAGCATATTTACACCTTTAAGACCAATCAAAAACCAAATCAAGTGGCTACACAAATCTTATAAATTTAGACCAATCAAAGAATTTTACTTTTTCTAGCTATAATTTTAAGATAAAAAGCACTTAGTGATATGCTGAACCCAACTGTAGAGAATTTTCTAGGATAAAAACCATCTATCAGCTGTTTTGCCTTAGAACTAAGAAGCTGCAGACTGCTTTTTAAGAAAAAAGAAAACAAAACAAAACAGTTTTTCAGCAGGAGCTTCCTTGCTGTGTGTCACTCCTAGCTACAGTGCAGGGCAAATTAAATCAGCCTCCGCTGGGTAAACTGACTAAATTTGAGATGAATAGCCAGCAGATAAAATTTTAACCATTTTAACATGAAACACACAACAACAGTCATTCATCCAACGAAACAAAGACAGACATAAATTGACACGTGGTGCAGCAAACACAGACAATACAGAGAAGGTAGAGAACTTGATGTAACCAAATCTAAGAGTGTCTCCTGTAGGGGTCAGAGAGAAGGCCGGATGTCTCTGGATTTCACTCTGTCCCTAGGAGAGTTCTGAAAACCATTTTCCTCTCTCTCTCTCTCTCTCTCTCTCTCTCTCTCTCTCTCTCTCTCNCTCTCTCTCTCTCCCTATTTTTTTAGGAACAAAAAAACCCCATTGTATATGTTCATTCACATAATTATGTGTCTCAATTTGTTGTTCTGGCTGGTATGAAACTTCCTTTATTTACCTGGCCATGAACTCAAAGACATTCTCCTGCCTCTGTCTTCAGACTGCTGGCATTAAGGGTATATACCTTCATTTCCTGCCACTAAAATATAGCTTACAAAATGAAATATCAAAACTAATAGAAGTGGTCTGTTCACACTATACAAATGGTGGTAAGTGGACTGCTTTGCTCCCTACAATGGAACTTCCATTGAGTTTATACCCTTGTATAACAGTAACTCTTAGGGTTACAAAATATATATGACATTTGACAGGAATTCAGGAAATTTGACAGGAAAGAACTGTATAATATTAGTCATTTTATACCCATGACAAACTTCTGGGCAGAATCTCTGAAAAAAAAGGGAAGGTTGGTTCTTGATTGGCTTCAAAGGTTTCAGTCTATAGTCTATTGCTCTTTATACTCTGAGCCCACAGTGAAGAAAAAAATCATTGTGGCTGAGACTATTAACTCATATATATTATCAAGATTTGGGGAGGTGTGGTAACATGAGAAGGAGAGGAATAAGAAAAGAGAGAGAGAGCCATTTACTGCTGTTTCATAGAACAGGCTACACATCAATCCTATCAATCTTGCTTCCTTTCAGCTGCTGATAGAAAGAAATGTGTGTCGACCTGCTGTGTCCCATCCTGCATACATTCTCACACACCCCTGTAACCTACAGAAAGTGATACCCAGCCTTTCATTGTATAAAATAGGGTTTACAAAAACTTTGGAAATTGATGATTTCTAAAATTTAGACATATGATCTGACATAATCCACTTCTAAGTGTATATATAATTATAAATATATATATATATATATATGTACATATGTGTATGCATATATGCTTAGTTATATATAAATGAATATAAACATATATGGAAATATACATATACATAATATGTATTTCTCTTATATTCATAAGCTTATATTTTATTTTATTTATTAATTTTATTGGATATTTTATTTATTTACAGTTCAAACCCCTTTCCCGGTTTCTCCTCTGCAAATACCCTTTCACATCCTCTCTCTCTCTATCCCACCCACTCACCCAACCACTCCCACCTTACTACCCTGGCATTCCCCTACACTGGAGCATCAAGCCAGCACAGGGTCAAAGGGCCTTTCCTCCCCTGATCTCCAACAAGGCCGTCCTTTGCTACATATGCATCTGGAGCCACGGTCCCTTTATATGTACTCTTTGGTTGAGGGTTTAGTCCCTGGGAGCTCTGGGGTGTCTGGTTGGTTGATATTGTTGTTCTTCCTATGGGGTTGTAAACCCCTTCAGCTTCTTCACTCCTTTCTCTAATTCCTCCATTGGAGAACCCCATGCTCAACCCAATGGTTGGCTGACAGTATCCACCTCTGTATTAGTCCAGATCTGGCAGAGCCTCTCAAGAGACAGCTATATCAGGCTCCTGTCAGCAAGAACTTCTTGGCATCCACCATCTGCCATCTGCCATCTGCTGTAGAGTCTGAGTTTGGTGTCTGTATATGGGATATATCCCCAGGTAGGCAGTCTCTGGATGACCTTTCCTTCAGTCTCGGCTCCACATTTTGTCTCTGTATTTCCTCCTTTTGAGTATTTTGTTCCCCCTTCTAAGAAGGACTGAAACAGCCACTCTTTGGTGCTCCTTATTCTTAAGCTTCACGTGGTCTGTGAATTGACATGTCAACAGACTGGTTGTTTTAAAACAAACAAAACTAATTCTCAGTGTTAAGTACTCCAAAAGTCCAAAATGGAGGGAGATACTGCCTTGCCTCTAGGCACTTCAGAGAAATAATATTACCCAGCTTTCTTTCTTCATTTTCTTTGAATAATGTACTACTTGTTTTTTTCCTTGGTTTATAGACAGTTAATTCCAGTATCTGCTTGCTCTTTAAGTCATATTTTTATCACCCTCTATAAGGCTTTACCATTAAGGGGGGGGCTCACTGTGAACATTAGAACATTTCGTCTCACAATCTAAATGGATTGCATCTCTAAAGCATATTTTTATGAGTAAGTTTATTTTCTACAGTTCTTGATACAAAAGAAATTGGGGGCAAACTGCAAACAACTGGAGCCTGCTTCTAGGTATTTGGATTTCAGTTTTATATTCCTATAGTTCATCCCATATACAATTCCACAGAGATGTTGCTAAATAAACTAGATAGCATCTCTTTGCTTATGTTCAATCAAGACTCCATTAAATGCAGAAACCTCACTTCAATCTAAAAGGTTCTAACATCAGGCACTTGTTGGTTTCTCTGATTTCAAGTGACTGGAGGTGTGTGGGTTCATTTCTGAGTCTTCAGTTCTATTGAATTGATCTAGTTGCCTGTCACTCTACCAATACCATGCAGTTTTTAATCACAATTTCTCTGTAGTACAGCTTGTGGTCTGTGATGCTGATACACCAGATCTTTTCTTGTTGAGAATAGTTTTTCCAATTCTGGTTTTTTTGTTATTCTAGATGAATTTGTGAATTTCACTTTCTAACTCTATGAAGAATTGAGTTGGAATTTTGATGGGGATTGCATTGAATCTGTGGACTGCTTTCGGCAAGATGACCATTTTTACTATATTAATCCTACAAATCAACAAGCATAGGAAATCTTTCCATCTTCTGAGATCTTCTTTGATTTCATTCTTCAGAGATTTGAAGTTCTTGTCATCAAGACCTTTTACTTGTTTGGTTAGAATCACACCAAGATACTTTATATTGTTTGTGACCATTGTGAAGGGTGTCCTTTCCCTAATTTATTTCTCAGCCTGATTATCCTTTGAGTATAGGAAGGCCACTGGTTTGTTTGAGATATTTTTATATCCAGCTACTTTGCTGAAGTTGTTTATCAGGTTTAGGAGTTCTCTGGTAGAATTTTGGGGGTCAGTTAAGTATAATTATCATCTGCAAATAGTGGTAGTTTGAATTCTTTCTTTCAAATTTGTATCCCTTTGACCTTCTTTTGTTGTCTAATTGCTCCAGCTAGAACTTCAAGTACTATATTCAATAGATAGATAGAGGACAGCCTTTGTTTATCCCTCATTTTAGTGAGATTGCTTCAACTTTCGCTCCATTTAGTTTGATGTTGGCTTCTGGTTTCCTGTATATATATTTTTTAATTATATTTAGATATGGTCCTTGAGTTCCTGATCTTTCCAAGACCTTTAACATTAAGGGATACTGAACTTTGTCAAATGCTTTTTCAGCATCTAATGAAATGATCATATTTTTTTCTTTGGGTTTGTTTATGTAGTGGATTACATTGATGGATTTCCATATATTGAACCATCCCTGCATCCCTGGGATGAAGCCTACTTGATTGTGATGAATGATCATTTTGATGTGTTCTTGGATTCTGTTTGCAAGAATTTTATTGAGTATTTTTGCACTGATATTCATAAGGGAAATTTGTCTGAAGTTCTCTTTCTTTGTTGGGTCTTTGTATGGATTTTGGTATTAGAGTAATTGTGGCTTCATAGTTTGAATTGGAAAGCACATGAAACTCAAGAAGAAGGAAGACCAAAGTGTGGATACTTTGTTCCTTCTTAAAATGGGGAACAAAATACCCATGAAAGGAGTTACTGAGACAAAGTTCGATGCTGAGACAGGAGGAAAGACCATCCAGAGACTGCTCCATCTGGGGATCCATCCCATATACAACCACCAAACTAGACACTACTGCATATGCCAGAAAGATTTTGCTGACAAGACCCTGATATAGCTCTCTNTTGTGAGGCTATGCCAATGCCTGTCAAACACAGAAGTAGATACTCATAGTCCTCTATTGGATGGTACACAGGGCCCCTAATGAAGGAGCTAGAGAAAGTTCCCAAGGATCTAAAGGGGTCTGCAACCATATAGGAGGAAGAACAATATTAATTAACAAGTACCCCCAAGAGCTGTGTATCTAGTTGCATATGTAGCAGAGGATGGCCTAGTCAGCCATCAATGGGAGGAGAGGCCCTTGGTCTTGGAAGATCATATGCCCTAGTAAAGGGGAATGCCAGGGCCAGGAAGCAGGAGTGGGTGTGTTGGTGAGCAGGGCAGGGGGCAAGGCTTTGGGGATAGCATTTGAAATGTAAATGAAGAAAATATCTAGTAAAAAATGGCTTAAAGTCAGGCAGTGGTGGTACACTCCTTTAATCCAAGCACTTGGGAGGAAGAGGCAGGAGGATTTCTGAGTTGAGGCCAGCCTGTTCTACAAAGTGAGTTCCAGGACAGCCAGGGCAACACAGAGAAACCCTGCCTTGGAAAAAAAAGAAAAGAAAAGAAAAGAAAAAATGCCTTAAAAAAGAAAAAAATGTCAATACTCAGAAGATATCATCTATATTTTTGAGACATTTAACTATTTTAAATTATTTTGGTGACTTAAAATGTCAACACTGAGTTGTATATTTTAAAATAAATTTTAAAAAGACAAAAAAATCCTACTAAGCCATGAGCATCATAGAATTTTCTGGCATCTGATAGCGTCAGAAATTTTGTTCATCAAGGACATAAAATTTTTCATCACACCAGTCTTACATTTATTGTGAAAAGTATTATCTTCCTGATTTCCTTCTCAGTCCATTTATCATTTGTATTTAATTTTATATCCATCCATTTTGCTATAGATATCCTGAGGTTGAACTTTTAGGATCATTTATACATACTATTATATCATCTGTAAATAATAATAGTTTGACCTCTTTGTTCCCAATTTGTATCCCCCTTATCTCTTTAAGTTATATTACTGTTCTAGTTTAGCCTTCAAGAATTATGTTGAATAATGTGAAGAAAATAGATAACCACATCTGTTTCCTGATTGTAACTTTGAGTTTCTCTCCATAAAAGTTGGTGTTGGCTCCTCCATTGCTGGTGGGATGGCAAGCTTGTACAACCACTCTGGAAATCAGTCTGGTGGGTCCTCAGAAAATTGGACACAGTACTACCGGAGGATCCAGGAATACCTCTTCTGGGCATATACCCAGAAGA
>NW_018391639.1:0-13683 GCF_900095145.1 Mus pahari
TGCTAAAAGGAAGGAGACATAGGAAAGAGAATCACTCTGATTTGGTCCTGGAGTTCGTACAGGTTATACTTGGATTAGAAGGTCCAAGGACTAAGGAGCCACATTCATTTGCACTTTCTCTAGAGGAGAAAACTCAGCTTCTGCCTGGTGAGTGCTGGTGGGGATGAGGGGTGAATGAGGAGAGAAGGCTGTGTGGTTAGAGACAGAGTCCTTCAGGCTGTCTGGGGAATGAGCTGATGGGTTTTCCTAAGTCGTGTAACCTGCAAGGAAGGACACACTTTCNAAGTTCTCCATGAGAGAGTTAGTGGAGAGCTCATGAGAGTGTGGAAGGGCAATGGCTGGTCTCTGACACATCTCTGTTCAGGTTTGGTGTTGGGGACATAATTGAAATGGTCCCATGAGGACTCTTTTCCGATTGTTGACAGTTCCATCTTACTATATTCATATCATCCAAAACTCAGTTATCATTGGAAATCTTGTTCTTTACTGTAAAGAGAATGATTTAAGCAGATTAATCTTACTTAGACTTTCTGCACAGTGTTGTTAACATAACCAAGTTCATGAATATCTACAACCAAGGTTTTGATTTCTACCCATACTCCTTTGCCTCAAACATTTTATCTCCATGTCAGTTTCTACTATCCTGTGCTGGTATGTATGATTAATACTTGCCTGGATTTCAAAATCAATGTGCTGAGATATGAATGCACTTTCTTTCTGTGCTTGGAAATGACAGTCAGGGAAAGGCACCAACTCCATCACGATGCCCTAGGGATCCTGAGGTCCTCTGCACTCCTCCCCTTTCCTGTGCTTTGCACAAATCCCATCATTAATTTTTGAAAATTCTGTATCAATCTTGAGTCTTCACCCTAGTATAAGCTGCAGATATGTCTTATTTGAAGATTGCTATGAATACCCTCAGAAATTATTATATTCTTTGCTATTTTTCCAAGACATGTTTTTTTTCTGGCTGTCCTCATTTTGTAGACCAGGGTAGCCTTGAATTCACAGAGATATGCCTGCCTCATCCTCCCAAGTCATGGGTTTAAATGTGTTTGCCACCAACCTGGCGTGTAATTTTTATACCAAGAAATATCGTGTGTGTGTGTGTGTGTGTGTGTGTGTGTGTGTGTGTGTGTGTGTGTGTATTCTACATATATACTTGGTAGGGCAATTGTCCTTATGGATTCATGGATCCCACAGCTTTGGTATAAACTGACCATTGACTAAACATATTCAGAAAAGGGCTTGGAGAGATGGTTCAGCAGGTGTAGCTCTTGATGTGCTTTAAAGAGGTTCAGACTCCTGTTTTCTTCCTGACACAAGGTTTCTCTGTATAGTTTTACCTGTCCTGGAACTCACTCTGTAGACCAGGCTGGCATCAAATTTAGAGATTCACCTGTCCCTGCCTCCCAAGCCCTGGGATCAAGGGCACTAGATTTTACTGCCCCGGTAAGGATCAGACTTCTAATCCTAGGAACCCATATAAAACCCAGTGGGCAATATGCCAACCTGTAATCTCAGCATGCAGGAGGTGTAGACAGGAGACCTCTGGTGCAAGCTGATTAGACAGAATAGCTGCGGTGGGGAGCTCCAGGGTCAGCCAGAGACTTTGCTTCAATATAGAAGGTGGAGAGTGATTGACCAAGTCACTCAGTGCCAACCACAGGGCTTCACATGTGGATGAGCATTCGTAGAAATGTGTGCCCTCGAACACCCAAACGTGCATACATACATGCATACATGCACACACATCTCACACATCGCACACATATGTATGTTTAAAAAAAAGGAAAATATTTAGGGGCTGGAGAGATGGTTCAGTATCTCAGAGCACTGGATGCTCCTCTAAAGGACCCCAGTTCAGTTCCCAGCACAGATGATGCTCTGTCAGAAGGCACAGGGCTCAAGTGACTGCCCTTCTGAAACCCTGTGTCAAAATTAGTCTCTCCTCCATTAAGTCGTTTAAGTCAGGTACTTTTTTCATAGCAACTTCAAAACAGTTACTAATACAATAGCATTTTAAGTATTCTAGAGACAACTTAAATGTAACCGGGAGTGTGTGGTCATGTACAGATTTTGATATCTATTCAGAGCCTGGAACACCCAGCTATATAGAGTTATGACTGTATGTGTGGAAAATGTTATCTATAATATTTAATATAATGAGGTAAAGTACATAGCCTGAGCTCTGCCTTCAACAGAGTTCAGATCCAAACCTTCCTCGCAGATCTGTAGTTTCCTCATCTGTGCCAAGGAAACACTAAGGTGATTGACTAACAATGACCTTCTCTCTCCTCCTTTACACAGCTTTCTCTGGGAGAGCACTGTTTACTCTCTGAGTCTTGGACAGTTTGAGATAATTCGTAAGTAAAATCATGTGTGTGTGTGTGTGTGTGTGTGTGTGTGTGTGTGTGTGTGTCTGACATATAGTTCGGCATCCTCAAGATTTATGAAATTATTGCATTTTGTAGAATTTCTTTTCCTTTGAGGCTGGTAATAGTCCACAGTAAGAGATCGCATTTTTCTTATTTTGTTAACAGATATTTAGATTGTTTCTACATTTTGGACTTTGTGAATAGTCTGCAATGAACATGAGTGTGCTACTGTGTTGCTAAGATATTATCTTCAATTCTATTCTTTTTAAAAATATTTATTTTTATTTCATGTGTTTGAGTACATGATCACTGTCATCAGACACTCCAAAGAGGGCATCAAATCCCATTATAGATGGCTATGAGCCACCATGTGATAGCTGGGAATTGAGCTCAGGACGTCTGGAAGAGCAGGAAGTGCTCTTAATCACTTAGCTATTTCTCCAGTTGTCAATTCTATCCTTTAGGTTTGTTTTTTTGTTTTTGTTTTTTGTTTTTTTTTTTTTTTTGAGAAACCTAGTTGATTTCTGTAGAAGAGATACTATTTTAAATTCAGTGTACCTGTTTCCATTTTTAACATTAATACCAACAGGCATTGCCTTTATATAGTTTTGTAGCAGCATCCTGGGAGATATAATACCTCATTATGATGTTGCTTATCATTTTCTTTTTCTTTTTTGATGAGTGCTGACATTTGTCCTTTTGTATACTTATTGGTTACTTATATTTCTTTTTTTCGTAGCTCTGGGTCTTGAACCCATGTCCTTATGTGTGCTAGGGAAGGTTTTGAATCCACTAGACAAGTAACTGATTGCATTTATTATTTAGAGAAATGTCTATCAACATCATCAGCCCACTGATTTCTTCTTTTTGTATTTATTATTTTAAATTAGCATAAAACAATGGGTCTTATTTTAGCATTCTCACACAGCATATTATATACTTCATCATATTCACCCCATTACCATTTCTTGTTCTCCTGACCCACCCCAAATTCCCTATTTGAAGGTAGCCAAACTGTGCCACACCACACAAAAGATGGTGCTGACTTCTTGTGTATGAGTCATCAAGGCGAGGTTGTTTACCACCCGAAAGGTACCAGTGCGCATGTACTAACTATGTCACAGCCCACTCTCGGGGCATGAAAATTGAACACCAAAGCTGAAGCTAATCAGGTACTGACACGAGCTCCCTAAGCATATATAAGCAGCACCTCCTTTGGGGTCCTCTCCATCACGTTAAGAAAGCTGTACAATAAACGGTTTCCTGCAGAAGAATCCTGTTGTCCGGCGTCGTTCTTGTAGGCAAGGCGGTGCGCCCGAAACCTATTCTCCTGAAAAGTAGTCATTTCTTATTTCATAATTTGTATATACATATTTTATATATGCATATTTATATGTGTATACATATATGTGTATATATATGTATATATACATACATAAACTATAGTATATGTGTACAAGAGAGGTATGGGATATCTGTGTCTCTGAGTTTTTAGTCTACTTCATTTGGCTTGATGATCCTGAATTCCATCGATTTTCCTGTACTTGGTGTAATTTCAGAGTTTATGAATTTATAAAATGCAATTATGCATAAATACCACATTTTCTTTCTCCATTCATNTTTTAACAAATTATTTATTTTTATGTGTATGGATGTCTTACCTGCAAGTATGTCAGTACAGCACATATGTGCCTGGTGCCTGATGAGGACCCCTGGAAATGGAATTACAGATGGTTGTGAGCCACCATGTAAGAGCTGGATCGTATGGAAGAGCAGTCAGTACTGTTATCCTCTGAGCCACCTCTCCAGCCCCTGCCCCCATTCATCTTCTGGTGGGCACTACTAGGTCCAGTCTGTATTCTGGCTTTTTGGAATAGTCCCGCCCGGGATACTTGGATGTGTATATTTCTGCTGTGTGCCGACTTGGGAGTTCTCTCACACATTGGTGGCTTATGACAAGAACATCAGGAAGCACTGAGAATCAGTTACCCTCCCTCTTTTCCCAACAGAACTTTGTGCTTCCTTCTATCCTAGCAACATGCCCTACACATTTGACTGGCTTAGCAAGAATGTGGCTAAAAAGCTTCAAGGAAGAGATCTGAGGCCTGTCAAAAGCCTGGCAGATGCAATTAAATTCTGCCTGTTTTACATACTTCAGGAGACTTCTCCCTGGTTGGCTTTCAAAACTGAATATATTCCAGTTGAATTTACCCTTCTGGATGTCTTGGAGCCCAATTTTCCTGTTCCAGGTATNGTCAGTCAATGAGCAGAGAAATGTGAAAATCAGTATTTTCAATGGTGCAGCTTCCCAGGTCCTTGAGTTGCTCAGACAGGTAGCTCATGAACCATTGTGCTTAAAGGCAAAGGACAAGGAAGGCGCTTTAGGAATCCACCCATCCATGCATTTGGTCTTATAATACTTCTGAGAGCCTCTGTAAACAGTGCTATGATACCCATCGCCCTAAAACTTGTTCAGAGTTACATAGTTCAAACTGTAGGGTTAGGATTCAGACTGAGGTCAGTCCATCCTCAAGTCCCAGGGGTCTTCCATTTCAACAAGCTACCCTGGGACTGGATTCTCTGCTCGGAAAGGTGTTCCCCAGGGACTGCTAGACCCTGTACTAATGATGCTTTTCTTTCTTAGTGGGAAGACCATGCTTGCATGGGTTCCAGAGTTTGCCCTCTGTGGTAATTTACACTTCCGATATTGATTATTAGCTAGCTTTTTGATTATGATTTAAATGAGGAGAGGAACTAGCCTTATTTTTCTCATTGTTCAGAATATCTGTTTCACAGTGAACTTTGAGCTGAGTTTGTGTGCAGTTTTTTCTTCAGAGCCTGAAGTGTCAGCTCCCATCAACCTCAAACATGACCTATTTACGCAACTGAAGGCTAACGTGCATGTCGAAACTATTGCAGGAGGAGCTGTAGGGTTTGATAAGTCCGGTGGATATGACATCGAGTTTCAGAGTACAAGCATCCCAACTCCAAAACTGGAAAGTCTTCAAAACAGGCAAGGCCACTGGGGGTAAAAGGATGGCTCAGCCAAGTTTCAGGCTGTGCAAGATCTTATAGGCAAAGAGGCAGCAAACCGGTTCTGTTGCTGGGGATGGATGACAATTTAGTTTATTCTACTTAAAACTAAATCATTGAAATAATGACATATAGTCTTCTAAGAATGCTCATTAGGGTAGAATTACTCATTACTGTTCTATCAATGTGATGTGAACAGGAAAAGACAGAGAAAGTTTCTGATATACTAGAACTTTCTATTTATTGTATAGATAATGGACATGTAATGAGAAACAAATCAGTAGAAGTGAAGGTTAGAATATTGATAAAAATATGCCAAAGATTGTAACAGTCACTTTAAGCAATCAATGTCCCAATTCTTAGGGGTTTAGATTGACTTCTTGTCACATTTCTTGATAGATAATTTAGAAGTAGAAATGCATGTTTCATGTGCAGTATTTTGGTGTGATTTATACATATAAGTCAGTAACATAATGTTTAAAAAGTTTTATTATGCCATCCATTGGACTGACCATAGGGACCCCAATGAAGGAGCTAGAGAAAGGACCTAAGGAGCTTAAGGGGTTTGCAGCCCCATAGGAGGAACAACAATATGAACTAGCCAGTACCCCCAGAGCTCCCAGGTACTAAACCACCAACCAAAGAGCACACATGGTGGGACTCATGGCTCCAGCTGCATATGTAGCAGAGGATGGCCTAGTCAGACATCAATGGGAGGAGAGGCTCTTTGTCCTATGAAGGCTCTATGTTCCAGTATAGGGGAATGCCAGGGCCAGGAAGCAGGAATGGGTGGGTTGGTGAACAGAGGGAGGGAGGAGGGGATAGAGGGAGGGTTTTTTTCAGAAGGGAAACAAGGAAAGGGGTAACATTTAAAATGTAAATAAAGAAAATATCCAATAAAAAAGGAAAAAAAATAGAAACTGGAAAGAATAGTTTTATTACATTTATTATTTACTCTATGTGTGTTTGTATGTATATGTGTGTGTACATGCCATGGCTCACATGTGGAAGTCAGAGGACCACTTGCAGGAGTCAGATCTCTCCTTCTGCTGTGTGTGTCTGAGAATCAGACTCAGGTCCTCAGGGTCTGCAGCACCACCCCTACCTGCTCAGCCATTTTGTCAGCTCAGTAACCGCTATTTTTATGGCAAGAACATTCCTAGCCTACAGTCTTAGCAGATTTCAAGCACATGTACCATGTTATCAACTACAACCACATGTTTTCTGGGGATAAAATTCAGGTCCTCACACTCCCATGGCCAGCACATTATTGACTGAGTCACATCCCCAGCCTGAAGCTGACTCAATCTCTTTAGTTTTTAAAGGCTGGCTCACATTTCTCTGTTTGTTTGTTCTATTTCTATGAAATTAGGCATTTGGATCTTTTCTCATTCTCCTTTACATCTTTAGGAAACTGTTGGATCAGTTGCCATCATTTATGACGAATTGCCGGATGGATAGAAAGAACCTCTATGTGGTGACAGAGGCCTTTGCAGTGACCAAGGATACTGTGCTGGAAGGCATAAGCAGTGTCAATCTGTCATTGAATGGATACATCAAACGGTTTGTCAAGGTACAACATGGGGACAAGAAAGCTAGTGCAGCTAGTGTACTCTTGCTTCTCAAGGGCTTCTGGGGATCACTTTCTAGGGGTCACAAGGATGGGGTCATTATTTTCCACTGCTCATTTGTAGTATATGCTTAATGTTAGTCCCGATCTTCCATTATATTCTAATGCCTTTATTTGTAATGCTTTAATACATAGTATCAGCAAATACTAATAAATTCCAAAATAGAGTTTATCATTTGGTATCATGTTTTGTTTTGAGTAAACAGTAGATAATGTAGAAACAGAAATGTAAGGATTCTACATTATTTACACACACCAGTTTCTTTGCTAGAAAAACACAGGAACATATTTACTAATCTGTACCTCTTAATCTATGTTCTATGGTCATCTGATAACAGAGTTTTTTGTTTGTTTGTTTTTTTGTTTTTTTGTTTTTTTGTGTTTTTTTTTTTTTGAGACAGGGTTTCTCTGTGTAGCCCTGGCTGTCCTGGAACTCACTTTGTAGACCAGGCTGACCTCAAACTCAGAAATCTGCCTGCCACCGCCTCCTGTGTGCTGGGATTCAAGGTGTGCGCCACTACACCCAGCTTCAGATTTTTATTTTTTTTTTTTGAGATGTGATTTTATGTAGCGTAGATTGCCTTCAACTGACCATGGAGCTAAGACTGGTCTTGAACTCCTGGTCCTCCTGCTTTCACTTTCCAAATGCTGGGATTGCAGATATATCTCACATACCTGGCTGAGGTAATAAATGTTTGAAGGGGCAAGATTTAAGGACCTTGATTTAAATGGTCTATGACCAAGTCCCATATAAAGGCAGGCTTGTCAAAAGAATAGCCGATTTCTCTATGGTGACTTTAAAACCAAGAAGAGCTCAAATGAATATACTTCAAGCCCTAAAAGAATACAAATGCCAGCCTGGACTATTAGATCCAGCAGAACTGTCAGTCATAATCTAAGGGGAAGGTAAACCGTTCTATGATAAAGCATTTGAAAGAACTTATGATCACCATGCTACTCCTACCGAGGAGACTAAAAGGAATAATTCTTCATGAAGAAAGGGGTGGAAAAGTACAAGCAATGATAGCGAAAACTAACACTAAGTCAGTGACTAAACAAAAGTCCACAAACGACATAAAAGTGAACAAAATGTCAGAAATCAATACACTTTGAACATTAGTGGTTTAAACTCCCTAATCAAAAGACACACATTAGCGGTCTAGATTAAAAAAAAAAAAAACAAAACAAGACCAAATTTTGTCTCCAAGGAACATACCTCCACCAGCAAATATAGAAACCTTTGTTAGGGTGCAAGTCAGGCAAAGATATTCAAAGCAAAACAGAAGTAGAAAGACATGAGTTGCCATAGTAAAATCTAATAAAATAGACTTTAATCCAAAAATAATCAGAAGAAGGAATGTCAGTTCACACAGATCAAGAGAATAGTTCAACACAAAGACATTATATTCCTAAATATATGTGGTAGTTTGAATATGCTTGTCCC
This sequence comes from Mus pahari, assembly GCF_900095145.1. Lineage (NCBI taxonomy): Eukaryota > Metazoa > Chordata > Mammalia > Rodentia > Muridae > Mus > Mus pahari. Next base: position 8,486 of record NW_018391639.1, read on the forward strand.
AGAGAGTGGTGCTATTAGGAGGTGTGGCCTTGTTGGAGAAAGTGGTTCACTGTGTGTGTGGGCTTTGAGACTGTCCTTCTAGCTGCCTGGAACATACATAGTCTTCTCTTGGCTGCCTTTGGATCAAAATGTAGAACTTTAGGCTCCTTCAACTCCATGTCTGCCTGGTTGCTGCCATGCTTCCTGCTATTATGTTAGTGGACTAAACCTTTGAATCTGTAAGCCAGCACTAAGTAAATATTTGCCTTTATAAGAGTTGCCTTGGGCATGGTGTCTCTTCACAGCAATGGAAACCCTAACCAAGACATCGTATTTCCACCAAGGATGGGTACACCCAGCTTCATAAAACAAATATTTGTATATGTAAAGGGACATAGATGTGCATCTTAATGAAAGGAGAGTGACAATGTGGCCATAACACAATGGAATTTTATTCACCTGCAAAGATGTGTGAAACTCTGAAACTTTCAGGAAAATGGGTGTACTGGAAATATTAATCCTGAACAAAGCAACCCAGACTCAGGAAGACAGATGCTTCATGTCCTGTCTCAGATCCTCTGAGGCTGCTGAGTTCAGTAGATGCTACCTCTAGGGTCCCAAGGAGATGATGAGTAACAGGACAGAAGATACAGAAGACGTCACATAGACTGATAGAGACAAGCTCTGGGGTGAGGAGAAGCAGGCTCCCACAACATCTAGCTGAGAATACAGACCGATGTAGAAATCCAGACACGAATGTGGGTAAATCCGAGGGAAACCTCAACATTAGGAGGAGACAATAAATCATATACCTAGTTTGGAAAACTCAAGACATTGCAATAGGGCTGTGGCTATGGCTCAGTGGTAAATACTAGCCTGGCACCCCTGGTGCTCTGAATTAACTCTCTAGGCCTCTAGGCACACTTCCCAAATTTCAATGTATGCAAATATTGTCATACAAGGGAGAGGAGCAGAAACTGGACATGGGGACCAGGAAGGGGAGAAGTAAGGGACTGCTAGTAATTTCTCATGAGCTTTCTAGATTTATTTGACTTTTCAATTACACACGTACAGTTTTTTGGATTAAAAGTAAACATTTTTAATGGTGTTATGAGACAAAGAACTACAAATCCTTAGGAACGTTTTGTCTCCCCAGGGTCAAGTCAAGGGACAAATGGTGAGAATGGATTCAATAAGTATCCCAAAGGGTTCGGTGCTGGCCTATAAGAAGCAGCAATTGGTCGTTGAGAATAACACTTGTGGTGAGCAGCAGTGGGGGCCTGGTGGTGATGGGGTGTCCAAAGATGTGGACCTCCTCTGGCTACAGGCCAGGAGCACTCCTCACTGTCCCAGGCACATGCCCCACCTTCAGTCACCTCTAAGCATGGCCATCCTCAAATACTGCTAGCCGTAGTAGCAGAGGTAGCTTCCTGCAAAGGAAGGGATCTGACTTGGAGTTCAAAAAGTTCAGGCCAATCCCAGTCACCTCTGGGCATTCATCTCTAGCCATTCAAGGTCCTCCTCCTCTCAGAAGCCCAATAGGGAGCTGCCAGTTTGACCAGGTGACTCATAACTTCACATTAAAGCTCCTTAAAATACCAGAAGCACAACAGAACTGAAGCTGTAGACAGAATGCCTGAACGCAGAACCAAATTTTCTCCAAGAGATATACCACCACCCAGTACACATACCACACACAACATACACACATCACACCCCACCCCCACACACATACTCATACATTAAGTCTTTGCCATTTGGTGTATGTTTCTGTGTTAGGTATGGACCTGTGTATGAGTTGAGTGCCAGAGCATGAGTAGGTCTCAGAGCCCCAAGTTATTCCTCAGTGTGGCAGGTAGCTCCTAAGAGAGGAGGGGACACACACACACACACACACACACACACACACACACACCACACCTCACACACACACAAACCACAGCACACACACCCCAGCCCTATGGTATCTACCTTGTAGATCAATCCTCTAGTTACCAGCAACAGTCAAGGAAGCTGGGCTCTCTAATTTAGTATGTACGGTTAGTGGCTGACAGCTTCTAGAGAAATTGTCCACATCTTTATAGCATTCATGATTGAATCATAGGGTGCGAATTGGGTTGAAGATGCCTATTAAATGTCTGGGGGAGATGGCCTTACTCTTACAGATCATGGTAAGTGAAAGTGTTTTCATTTACAGAGGGGACAGAAAATGAACCCTTTACTCAAAATCTTAACAGCAAAACAAAATAAACTGTGATTAGATCAGATGTTGTACCCAGAGACTCAAGGCCATGCCTGAGGAGGCTGAATGCAGGGTGGGGTGGGGGAGGGGATGAGGATGAGGGTAAGGGTGGTGGGACTGGGCGTGGGGGAAGGAATGAGAGTGGAAGTAGGCATAGGGGTGGGGTGGGGAGGGGATGAGTGTGGGGGTAAGGGTACTGGTGGGACTGGGGGTGGGGGTGGAGTGTTTCCTGGAGGATTAACTCTAAAGTTTGATGTGTGCAGAGAAGAGAGGAAGTGAGGACACTTAGGAGAGCTGACTAGGTTGGTGAGAGGAGGCCATAATGGGAGGGGGCTCTGGGATGAAAGGTTCTGACTGTGCAGAGCCCAGTTATTGTCAGGTCAGGCAAAGTGCTTGGTGAACCTAAGCGATGAAGACAGATTGGAGCTGGATGTATTACAGGTCACTTCCTCTACCTCCTCTCTTCATGTCAGCTTGGGAGAGAAACGACACTGTGGTTTCCCCCTTCCACAGGAGAAGGCCAGTTTTCTCAGAAGCTTCTGGGAAGCGATATGGCAACTATAAAGTCCTTTTTGTCTGTTACGAGGACTAAATTTGTGCTTGCCAGTCAACACACTGTCCCCAATGGTTCCCTTCCATGTCTGATTGTATAAACAAGATGCCCTGTGCGCCCCCTCGTGCTCAGAATGTGACTTGNAGACACTTTGAAGTTTGCTTTCTCTCTTAACTTCCTTTAGTTCACAAGTGAAATGTTGTCATCTTTGTTTCTTGTACAGGCTCATTTCATGGGTCAAATGCTTCAATTTTGTTGTTAGGGACGTTTAGACCTCAGTACAGCTCCATCATTGTGAATGCAAAACAATTCGAGATCACCAGATTGAGAGTAGATAAAGAAGGGCCAGATAGTAACTGAAGGCTAACAGGAGACCTGTATGACAGGGCAGGAGGAAAACAGTCTGCGTCACCTCATGGAGTATTTATTTGCTTGTTGTTATTTTGTGTGTATTTGTGTTTTGCCTGCATGTAAGTCTCCCAAGCACATGCAGTGTCCAAGGAGGCCAGAAGGGGGCGCTGCCGTGTGGGTTCTAGAACTGAGTTCTGGTTCCTTGCAGGAGCTGCAAGACTCTCTCCAGCCCTCATGGAGTAATTCTTGAATGTCAGAGGGTGTAGTGGTCACCTAAAGTGCTCATTTCAGATCCAAGTTTCAGGCAAGTGAGATGGATTAGCTGGGGAAGGTGCTTGCTGCCAGGCCTCATGAATTGAGCTCTCTCTCCACGCCCCTCACATTGGAAGGAGATAACTGACTTCGAAAGTTGTCTCCTCGCCTCCGTATGGGCTCCAAGGCACACACACATGTGCACACAATAAATAAACAAACATAATTCAATGCAGGTTTCAGGGCCCCATGAAAGGATCTGACTCACAGGACACACAGGATGGTGCTCAGGTTGACAGGGGTCCCTGGTGTTTGGCTTGGGAGTCCCTGAGTGGGGTGTGGGAAGAACTCTAGCAGGTGTAAGGTCACCTCACCTAACTTGAGTTTCTTTTCCATTCAGTCATTCTCCATTCTGCTAATGCTAAGAAGAAGACTTTTTCAGACCCACCTAATTATGCTTCTGCTCCTGAACCCACTGGCAGATATCAGAATCTAATCATTGATACGGGTATGACATTGCTAAACAGGGATCTACCTGGGGATGGGTTTATCATAGGAAGTTTCTCATAAGAACAGAACTGCAAGGTGAAAAGCAAGGATGGATGGAGGAGTTGAGTGGGGGGGAGGGATGCGAAAATGGGGGAGGATATAGGGGATGTAAGGACAAACACTAATTCTTGTGGGGGCCGATTTATTATCTCTTTCTAGGCTTATGGATAAATNACATGTCTCCAATTGGTGAGTTTGTTTGGTGGGTTTGGGGTTGGAGATCTGGGTGATGCTACTGGGCTCAGGCCTAGCCCTGGCTCTGGTTCCTGGAGGATGGGAAAGTTCATGGAAAGTCTATGTGGTGAAGGCATAGACTGGGTGTGGGGCAGGAGGTGCGAGATGGTAGGAGAGACTCTCCAATGTGTGTCTCAGAACACACTGAGGATGAAGAAAGGTAACAGATTGTGTTTTTCCTTCTAGGAAGAATAATGGACCCCACCCATCTAGGAGAGTGTGTGTGTTTGTGTGTTTGAAAAAGGAAATCTGGTCTTCTACTGGGAAACCATAGGCTCAGAACTCAAACGATAACTTCCTTTGGAATTCAGAAATCAGAGGCGCACTTCCACATTCTTTTCAGTTAGTTCAACTCACGCATGCGCAATTGTGTGCACTGATGTTCACTGAGGACAAACTGGGAAGCAGACATTGCGCCAGCTTGGGGAATATGAAAGAATCAGAGAGATGTGCTTTGGTGCTTCCACAGTGGTACCCTCGCACTGTCACAGCTCACCCATAGGAAATGTGGCAGAACCAGAAAACCCTCAAATGCAGTGCTTGGCTAATTCTTTATAGATTTCAGAGATACCAATAAGTATGGCCATTATGTGCCAGGTGCCGGAGAATCACAAACACATTGACTCCTCACCACATCCCCATTTATCACACACACAAGCTAATCCATGAACACTGAGGATAGCAGTCACCAGAGCCCAACAGGACATTTCATTCCTGACATATCTCAGAAATGTATACTTGGTCATTTCTCCCTAACACTTGCAGTAACCAGTGTTCAGATTTCCATCTCTACCTCCAGTGTTGTGTCCCCTCCTTTCAGAGTGCTAATGCTTCCTGGTTTCTAGTTTCATGATAGATGCACCGCCCTGCGTGGGTGGGTGGGTGGGGCTCCAGAAGCCTGTCACTGGAGACATTTTTGGCTGCTGGAAATGGTACCATCCCAGAGATATTTAATTGAAGAATGCCTCTCTCTTTCTGATTTGTGTTGCTGTCTGTGAGCAGATTTCATGTGCCTACAAAATGAAGTTTCCAAACAAA
>NW_018391639.1:14143-15823 GCF_900095145.1 Mus pahari
AAGCTGAAGTTACTTGAAGGAAGGTTGAAAGTTCAGGATCTTTCTGGGCTACATAGTAAGTTCAAAGCTGGCTTGGGCAAAGGCCTGAGACCCTGTCACACAAATGAAGAAAAAGCAGGGTAAAAGGAGTCAGGGTGTAGCTTGGTGATAAAGTACTCATTCAGCATGTATAAAGTTATCTAGTCCCCAGCACTGGAAATGATGTTATTAACAGAATGCCTGTCTCCTGTAGCTGGAGTTGAATCAGTTGGAGCATATGGATGGCCCAGGTGGCAAAATCCTGGATGAGCTGCGAAAGGACAGGAGCCCTTCATGGATTGACCTAAAGAAACTCATTCTTTATCTCCTTCAAGCCCTGATGGGTAAAAACAATTTGAGGGGGAGTGTGGGGAGAGCCCTCACGTTGGTCCTCAGAGGGCTGTGTCAGAGGCCACCTCCCCAAAGCCTTTGGATTACCATGACCCTTCGCACACCATCCTTCTCTCTAATGCCAGCAAGGCTCAGAGTGATAGCAGTGCATGGACCACAGAGGAGTCCGAAGTCTAGAAAGTGAGCAGTCACCAATGACCTAACACATCCTTGGTGGAAGCTGGTTCCTGCCTCAGCCGTTAGACTTTCCAGCTCCGGGTCATGTCACTTATGAGCCTGGAGCCCATCTGAAGGGCAGGAGACCTTTCTTGAGCAGTGCATTTGACCTTCAAGTCTAATGGGACATATTCCTGTGTCTCAGAGTTTGCCTCTCATTGGGTTTGGTAGTTCATGGTAAGAAGAAAATACATTTTCCTTCCCCCAGTGCTGAACAATACCCAACTCAGTCTGCTGGCCCAGTCTGTGGAGATGCGGCTCCTCCTGCAGCAAAGAGAGCTGGTAAGAAACTGCCAGGGGCTGGCAGTCCAGGGAGGGGGAAGAGGAAAGCGGGAACAGAAAGAACATTCTAGTAGAGATGAATGAGATTTCTACAAGGGGAGTCCGGAACCCGTTGGGGAGCAGGCAAGTTGGGTTCCACCTTATTAGGAGCAATCTCTGCAGTTATGGAAGCCTTGGAAGCGAGGCCCACTAGGTCTAAGCTAGCCATTTAGAAAGACATCTTTGTAGGAAGTAAGGGGATACAAGTCAATTACCCTATTTGTTTATGACTATCACTTGCAAATCGGCTTTTCTCTCCCTCATGTATTTCTCTCTAAATGTGAAAGTGTGTATGGATGGTTTTGTTCAATTCCATCACCTGTTTGTTTCTGTTCTCCTCTCGCTCTTTAAGGACTTCTACCTCTTTAGAAGTATTCTCCTGTTTTTCTTTAAGGACTTGTACCTCTTTAGCAGTATTCTCCTGCATTTCGTTAATAATGCCCTTCTTAAAGTCCTCTACCAGCATCATGAGGTATGCTTTTAAATCCGGTACTTGCTTTTCGGGTGTGTTGGGGTTTTCAGGACTGACTGAGGTGGGAGTGCTAGGTTCTGATGATGGTGAGTGGTCTTGGTTTCTGTTAGTCAGATTCCTATGTTTGCCTTTCGCCTTTGTCTCTGGTTGGAGCTTGTTCCTCCTGTGATTCTGTTAGCCTCTGTCAGCAGTCCTGGGAGTCCAGCTCTCTCCTGAGTCTCAGTGGTCAGATTACTCTCTGCAGGGAAGCTCTCCTCTAGCAGGGAAGGTGCACAGAGGCCTGGCGTTCAGATCTGCCTCCT
>NW_018391640.1:0-15489 GCF_900095145.1 Mus pahari
TCCCATTTGTCAATTCTTGATTTTAAAGCACAAGCCATTGGTGTTCTGTTGAGAAATTTTTTCCCTGTGCCCATATCTTCGAGGTTTTTCCCCACTTTATCAACATACTTTTAAATGGCAAATTATCTTAGAAACAGAAAAATAAGTAATTCTCACCATGTAATGTTTTTATTTTTAAAGATTTCATGAGAGCTAGTGAACTAAAACATATTTTCCAGTCTAAATAATACCTTATTCTCTAATACTGTTTTTAATGTATTAACAATAAAAAGATGCCAACAATTTTATGTTTTACTCTCATGAGGAAAGATAATATCCTAAGAAAATCAGAATTATACACAAATATACATACCTATGCACATAGACATACTCACAGTGACAGACCCATATTTCATTCAAAATCTCTGTAGCCAAGAAAATGTTTAAAGTTTTCAGTATAATCTTAATTGATAAAACAATGTACATTTTTCTTTTGATTGATTATAAAAATTGCTCCTAAAGTACTCCCATACTCACTTCCAGATCATTAGATACTGGTAAACTAGTTTGCTGAGAATGAAGGATCTTTGTTAGAGATAAAAACTTAACTAAAAGCAAGAACAATTCATCCTAGTGGGACATAGAATTTTTTCAGAACAAATTTCTATGTATGCTCATTAATTCCCACTACAAACTCATAAATAGAAATACAAATCTCTTGAATTTTGTTAACTGTTGCAGTAAATCTTCAACCTACATAAGCCCAGGCAATGAAAACACAATTCAACTAATATGAATACGTGCTATGTGCCTAGATTGGGCAGATCTACCATTACACTACCATCTTCCCAATGTAAGAGACCTCTTATAGCTTGCAGTTTCTCCAGGCCAGGTGCTTCTGCTCTACTTTCCTTCTTCCTCCTCCATTGTCCTCTCTTTCTCTCCCAAAACCTTCAGCTCCACCTTCCCCTCTTCCTCTGCCCAATCACAGGGCTCTAGCCTTTATTTAAAAATTAAGGTGGGAAGGTTTACAGGAAGTCACCTGAGTGCTGACTCATTCCTTGTTTGAAGTCCCTCACAAGAGAACAGAGTTAACATCAAATACAATTAGCCCCAGGGCTATCTGCAACAATGACTAACTTATGGAAAGATAGTGAAGCATCTAATAGCCTCTTCTAGAACACATTCTGTTGGGTCCTCCCTCTAAGCAGTGTTGTGCCTCTTACAGGCACGCTGGGGGTTGCTCCCCAGATTAGCCGGAGCGCAGCAGATCAGCCGGAACACAGCGTCCTCAGACCGCCCACTGTCAACACCCACTCGTCGCCCGGACCAACCACCAATGTCGTCACGCCTACTCGATTGGACCCGCCTTCTGGACACAGCTCCGCTGAGGATCGGACCACGTGCCATTCCGCCATTGGGACATGGAACATTAAGCCATGCGGCTCTGGGACTGAGACACACTCAGCAGAGACAATGGGACACGTGGGAGAGGGTTGGGTTCTCCCGCGTGTAATCAATAAATAATAATAATCTTTCTTGCAGGTCATCTCTTATTTCAGGAAGATTAGCTCTGCAGTACGAACCCACCCCAAGGTGTTTTCTTCCCACGCAGACAGGCGCCGGTCTGCGTGCAGGCAGAAACACTACAACATTCAACCTCCAAAATGGGGAATTTTCCTGAGAACCATAATCTAGTTTTATGGTTAATTCATTAAATAGAGATCAAAACACCCTTTTAAAGTCTTTTGTTGTGGCATTATATCATTTAATAAATGCACAATTCAACATGTTCTGATACTATTACTTAGAACAAATTTCTTAATGTTGTGATCCTTCATTACAGTTATCACATTGTGGTGACCTGAAACTTTAAATTTATTTTCATTGCTACTTCATAATTGTAATTTTTCTACTGTTATAGATCTTAATGTATGTTTCCAATGGTCTTAGGTGACCCTTGTGAAAGGGTCATTCAAACCCCTCAAAAGTATTGCAACTCATAGGTTGAGAAACAGTGACAAAGAGGGACACCCAGCATGGGAACTTAGCCTAGTTGTAGATATTTTAATATTTAGTATGTATAAGAACTTTTATTTGATCTTAAGATCATAAAATGCTATCCCATTTAAACACTAAAATATTAATATTTTAGGAAATACAAATGAAATGTCCAACAAATACCACAAATTATTTTAAGTTGAAAAATAGATTCTTATACATCTCGCAGTTCCCTTTTCTTTCACTCCTCTTAGCTCATCACCTCTCTTCTTCCCCAATCAACTCCCCTTCATCTCCCATCAGAAGAGCAGGGCTCCAAAAGATAGCAACCAAACATGACAAAACAAATCATAGACAAGACAATAGCCCTCCCACCAAAGCTGGACAAGGCAACCAAACATGAGGAAAAGTGTCCCAAGAGCAGACAAAATAGAGACACAGCCACTCCCACAGTTAGGTGTCAAAATAAATAAACCCTAACCCTAAATAAATAAATAGCTAACAGCCACAGCATATGCAAAGGACCTGGTGGTACAGACCACTGCAGAACCCGTGCTTGCCATTTCAGTCTCTATGATCCCTGCATAGTTGATTCAATGGCTCTTGTTCTCCTGCTGTCCTCCATCCCTTCCGACCCCATGAATTCTTTAGGCCACACTTTTGCACAATTCCCAGAACTCTCAGAAAGATTCCATGGACACACCCAATGTAGACTCTCTCCTGATAATGTCTGGCTGTGGGTCTCAGCATCTGCTCAGTCTGCTAGAAAACCTTTGTACCCCCAAGAACCTGTTGCTCATTTAAGAGTGGATCTCTCTTGGAAGTGGGAGAATTAGCTTCAAGCAAAGACGAGCTCCCTATTTGGGTTTCCAATGCAAAGTTGTCAGTCCTGAAACCATATACACACAACCAAGAGAAATGGACTCAGCAANTTTTATCCATATATTTTAGCATACTTATTCATACATACTTGATGAGGAAGAAATTGGCTGGGAAGAATTTGTAGAAACAGTGAGGACTGAAAGTGGAGAAATGATGTAATATATTTTAACAAAAAATGTATAAAAATAAATTTTAAATGCAAAGGGTCTGGAGAGACAGTTTTGCAGTTAAGAGTAATTGGGTGTTCTTATTGAGGACCCAGGCTCCATCACCAAAAACCACACAGTAGCTAACCATTTGCTCAGACTCCAGTCCTAGGCATCTCCTGCCTTTTTCTGGCTTCTGTTGGTACTGCATACAGAAACATGCAAGCAAACACCCATATTTGTGTGCGTGTGTATTTGTGTGTGTGTGTGTGTGTGTGTGTATCTTAAAAAAATAGAATTCTATATAGTGATGTCATAGCCCTGAGACAGAAACCAGTCAGAGCTAGTTAAAATGAACTCTTTCTGTTCCTGCATGGAAATAATTGTGGGTTCCTATGAACCAGCCTGTTTAGAGTCTAAAGCAGCCTTATTGTGAGGTTAGAATAGCTCAGCAAAGCTGTTCCTCTAAGAAAAGTGTCCACAGTTCTGATAGGTGACTTTTCTTTGATGTTTTCTGAATTTGTGCTCTCTGTCCTCTGTGAGAATTGTGGCTTTGACACTTCTATCTGTTAGATTATACATAGATCATAATCAACAGTGAGTATTGGCTCCTGAGCAATCTACTTTCACAGTGTCATTTGCTGGATTTTCAGCTAAGACTTTGTAGTATAATGTGAACATTTCAGAGCCATTTCTGTCTATCATTTTTACAGTTTACATGTTTCTGCTGACTTTAAGCTAAGAATACCCTTAAATACCTCTGCTTTAACATTGTGAACACGTTCAGAAGATTTAACTTATCATTTGTAGAAGTAGGAAAACCTGTATGTGAACATATCCAGATTCCCTCAGTAAAACCCCAGTGCTTCCTTTGTTGAAGAAAAGCATTGCTTTGGAGATGACTCCCATGCTCTCCTTACTCACCAATGGGGGAGGGGACTGTCAATTCTTCTGTCTTGTCTGATTGATGACTATTTTTGTTGTCAAACTGACTTCATGTGTAACTAACTAAAACTGAAAGAGTTTGAATATTGTGCAGGATTTTTCTTATAAGGATCTGCCTTTAATCTAGGCCACAGCTTCTGGAGGATATATATATATATATATATATATATATATATATATATATATATATATATATATATATATAGCATTGAAGATGGTAGCTCTTTCTCTTACCCTACCTCTACCTCTGACTAGCAAGGTTTTTTGTGTGTGTGTGTGGTGGTGGTGGTGGTGGTGGTTTTGGTTTTGGGGGGGAGGTGTTCTTCTGGTATTAAAGCCTTCTCTGGAATTCTGGTATATATTGTAGACCAACTGAGGCCTCCAGACACATGATCTGAACCACTACTGGACTCCTCAGCTTTCCATTGGTTGACAACCATTGTTAGACGAGTTGGACCACAGATTGTGAGCCATTCTAATAAATCTACTTTCTAATATGCATTCCTTCTACCAGTTCTGTTCATCTAGAGAACTTTCACTAATACTGCTGTGTGTGGTTTGTTTTGTTTGTTTTGTTTTTCATTTGTTGTTTGGTTTGCTTTGTTTTTTTATTTTTTAATTTTTTTTAACCTTCCTATTGAGGAAGATGCGCCAACTAAGAACAGTGCTCCACTGTGTTTGTCATCTGTTTCTTGCTTTTCTCCCAGGCTTGTCTCATACCTACCAGATGAGAAGTAGCTGCAGTTTACCTGAGCCCAGCATGAAGCCTCAAAGCTCTTGTTTCCTAAAACTCTCTTTTTAATTGTTAATATTCTGGGCCCCCTTCCACTTGTAGGACAAATTAATAACTCCATTGCAAGTTGAGTAATGGGCTATGCAAGCTATCTACCTTGATTCCTGGAGGAAAAAGGGGAAGTCTCTACTGAGTGTTTGAGGGGAGTGTTGTACCCAGATTGTAAAACACACACACACACACACACACACACACACACACACACAAACAAAGAGAACACCAGGAATCACAACCAGCTGTTATCGTTACACGAGAGTCTTTATTCAAGCTCGAGCTTGGGCCACCAACCTTCCTGATAGAACAAGAAAGAGAGTGAACCATCAGGTCGAAGTGAAGGGGCTTTATAAAGGAAAAACCACAAGCAGGGTTTCCAAGCCTTGACATTACATGAGAGGGTAAAGGAATGTCATCCTTCAAAACCTGATAACGTTTGTACGGACAATGGGGTGGAACCGTGCAGCTGGAAAGGGACCTTTCTGACTTTGGAAAAGTAACTTATTCTATCAGAAGCCGGTGTGTTTTTACAATTGACCACAGCTGCCAGGCAGTAGTGGTGCATGCCTTTAATCCCAGCACTCGGGAGGCAGAGGCAGGTGGATTTCTGAGTTCAAGGCCAGCCTGGTCTACAGAGAGTTCCAGGACAGCCAGGGCTACACAGAGAAACCCTTTCTCAAGAAACCCTGTCTCGAAAAAACAAAAACAATCAAACAAAACAAACAAACAACAACAACAACAAAAAAACCCACAATTGGCCACAGCTGTCTGGAAGCATTTAATTGCCCTTCTCTCATGACCCAAAAGTGGGACACTTATCTTTTACAGGGGTGTTTGGTTCGTTTTTTCTCAAGGACAGGAGCCATCTGCACCAGGGAAGTGCTAGCTATTCAGGGATGATACAGAGGCTGGGACTTGTACTCCCAAAGCCTGCATCTGCAACTTCCCGCCTCTCTTCAGGAGCTCAGGCAATATCTGTAGTCTGGACCTGGTGAGCATAGGGTCACTTCTCACAAAGGGGAGGAGCAGATGGTTGATTAGTGGGAGCTGGAGTGGTGGGTACTTCCTGGGGATGGGTGGCAAGACAGATGGGTGCGCTATTGGAGGATAGGTGCAAGATCTACTGAAATTCAAATCCCTGTAGAGCTGGAAAAAGTCTGATTCTGGACTGGAAGTTTGGGCCAGGAACTACCATGCTGTGTCACTTCAGCACACTCTAACCTTAAGGGAGGTGCTCATGTCACTCAAGACTCACTGGCCAATCAGAGCCTTAGGCAGACCTGCCAGTCAGAAGGGTTTCTTTTGTGTGCCTTGAGGCTGGTGCAGCTTATCTGCTAGATAGACTTGAGTAGTTTGGTGTGATGTGTTCTGAGCCCTCCTTCTGAGTATTGTGAGGTGCGCTCAGTCAAGCTCTGAAGTTGCGACATGGTAAGCACAGAGTCATTGCCAACAGCAGGGAGGAGCAGGGGACTGAGCAGCGGGAGCTGGGTGGGAACCAGCAGCCACCTGTGAGGTCCCTTGTGGTCCTAGCCACCCTCTGGACCCAGCAGTAGCCTCTGAATAACTTCACTATGGCAGCTGCATCTGTGCAGAGCATTTCTACACAGTGGCTTCTGTGTGGAAACATCCTTAGCAGAATGAGGGAGAAACTCGGAGAGCCCTAGTTTCTATAAGTTCTGCCCTTGGCATTTAACATTAAAGTGTAAAATCCATTTGGAATTAATTTTGTGGAGGTTGTAAAAGACATATCATATGTTGGGTCTCAATCCAGTATTAAGCTGTGATATAAAAGAGTAGAGTTGATGATGTTAAGGATTTACTAATGCTTATGTCGGAGGCCAGCTCCAACGATCTCTTGATGGTGGATTGTAGTGGCTATTCCTGGTTGTCAACTTGACTATATTTGTAATGAACTACAATCCAGAATTGGAAGGCTCACCAGTGACCCTATTCTGGAGGCTGGATATAGAAGTTTCTGATCTGGATCTTGGTATGGAGATCTTGAGGCATAGTGGCTATGGATTCCAGAAAATTAAGACAAGGGAGAGCTCTGAGATCAAGGTCATCTTGGTATAAAGGTGTGGTGGCACCCACCTTTAATCTGGGCTACACCTTCTGCTAGAGACCATATAAAGAAATTGAAAGAAAGGAGTCTCACTGCTCTCGATCCTTCGCCTGCTTGCCATGTGGGACTGAGTAACGCTAGATCCTTGGACTTCCATTCACAGATACAACTGATCCATTGTTGGGAATTAGACTGCAGACTTTAAGTCATCAATAAATTCCTTTACTATATAGAGAGTATCCATAAGTTCTGTGACTCTAGAGAACCCTGACTAATACAGAAGTTGGTAATAGTGTCAGCAGATATTTAGGGTTGCCTTTATTTTATTTTATTTTATTTATTCATTTTAGATACTCCATTTGTACTCGACTCTCTCCTCTAGGCCCCAGAATGTCCTGTGAAGTCTTCCATCCTCTCTTGTATTCAGTAATTGGCCATCCACTGCACTTTCCTTCCCAACTCTCACATTCAACACTCTTGTTTTGTTCAATCCTGTTGTGGGTTGGCCTGATGCTATTCCTATTCTGATGTTTTGGGTTTTTTTTCCTTTTTTTTATTAGATATTTTATTTATTTACATTTCAAATGTTATCCCCTTTCCCAGTTTCCCCTCCAAAAATCCACTGTCCCCTCCCCCCTTCTCCTGCTTCCGAACCCACCCATTCCTGCTTCCTGGCCCTGGCATTCTCCTGTACTGGGGCATAGATCCTTCATAGGATCAAGATCCTCTCCTCTTATTGATGACCGATTAGGCCATCCTCTGCCACATACGCAGCTAGAGCTGTGAGTTCCGCCATGTGTTTTCTTTGGTTGGTGGTTTCGAATAACCAAGATACAATTTGCAAAACACATGAAACTGTAGAAGAAGGGGGAACAAAATACCCATGGAAGGAGTTACAAAGACAAAGTTAGGAGCAGAGACTGAAGGAATGACCATCCAGAGACTGCTCCACCTGGGGATCCAACCCATAAACAACCACCAAACCCAGACACTACTGCAGATGCCAACAAGAGCTTGCTGACAGGAGCCTGATAAAGCTGTCTTCTTAGAGGCTCTGCCAGTGCCTGACAAATACAGAAGTGGATGCTCACAACCATCCATTGAATGGATCACAGGGTCCCCAAGGAAGGAGTCAGAGAAAGTACCCAAGGAGCTGAAGGGGTTTGTAACCCCATAGAAGGAACAGCTATACGAACTAACCAGTACTCCCAGATCTCCCTGGGACTAAACCATTCTGATACTAATTCTGCTTCCTAAGGAGGGCTGCCCCAGGGGAGCAGTTCATCAAGTACTCTGGTGGTCTCTAGTGAATCTTCTTCACATTTTAACTGGTCAATAAAGGCTAGAGTTTGTGATTGAGCAATGGAGGGAAGAGGTGGGACTGGAGATTCAATAGTGGGGGCAGGTAGAGAAGGAGGAGACGAGAGGGGAAGGAGAGAGGACACAGGAAGAGGAAGCAAGATGGACCAGAATCTTTTGGCCAGGAGAAACTACAAGTAGGGAGGGAGTCTTATAGTTGGGGAATAAGTTAGTATAGTGTTGTATCTGCCCAATTTAGGCATATAACTTATAATTATAATAACTGGAATGAGCGTTTTATATGGGCTTATTGGGGTTGGAAATTCCAACAACACTGTCCATCTCGAATTCCAGATGTTGTTCTACCTTCCTCAAAGGATTGTTATTTCTTCAAAAGAGCAATGCCCCCTACTTCCATCCCCCCTTGTTGCTTTGTAAGTTATAGATGTTTAAAACATTTTTGCTAGATCTGGAAAGTCACCAAGTGTAGAAAACTGGGCCCCAACTCAGGTCACAGAGTCTTGCATGAATTAGAAGTTGAACTTACCAAAATAGGCTGCCTTAATAAATTATCCTTGTCTTCTTTTTCCCCTAAATGGAAGAGTTTATATATATATATATATATATATATATATATATATATATATATAATTGAACTAGCCTATAAGTGTAGAATCTTACAAATATGGGGGAATCCAGTGTTTTCCAAATAAAACATGTCCATCTATTCAAACAGAAATCATCTTGTCAGTTTAATATAACAAGAGCTTAATTCCATATATAGATCATATATATTATTCCATATATAATATGCCATATATAATATGCCATATATAATATGGTAACTGCTTAATTATATATATAATTTAAATCTTTTGAGAATGGACTCAAGCTAGTAATGGATTATAATAGTAGAAATTTTGTCTATACCCGTTACTTGATATGCAATACCTCATTTATAATACATAAA
This sequence comes from Mus pahari, assembly GCF_900095145.1. Classification (NCBI taxonomy): domain Eukaryota; kingdom Metazoa; phylum Chordata; class Mammalia; order Rodentia; family Muridae; genus Mus; species Mus pahari. The sequence continues at coordinate 9,075 of NW_018391640.1, forward strand.
TGACAATGCACTACTTACTAGATGAATAACGGTTAGAGGTGAAGAGATTACCATGACAACAGATCAAGGTTGTGTAATGTCCAAAATTAACCTGTATGTATCACCTGCCCAGGGAGCAGGTAACTTCCTGGAATTCTGGAAGTTGTAGTTCTTGTAAAATAACAAAGTCCCATGGGGAGATAATAAATAGGGTTGTCCTTATAAACCCCTGAAACACATGGCTCGATGCCATTCTCAGCTGGGAAATTCTAGAAAATGTACCTGAGCAGTCTATCCCTTGGTCAATATTTAATATTTAAACATTGCTTTAAATTTGACCCAAAATGCTGGAGCTGGATTTTCTGGCCAATCATAGGATTAACAGTTGATATAGAATAGTTCTCCTACCATCATTACAATTGTTCACTTGATTTTCAAAGACACCTAAGGTCATAAGTAAGGAGTTCTGTTATCAGGTGAAATGATACTATAGTAGAATAACACCAATTTAATGACTGTAAATGATAATTGATGTCAATTTCTAGGAGTCCTGAGAAAGGGCAAGGCCCAGCAGTAGCTCCCTGATCTCTCTGATTTTCTTAGGAACCAGGAGTCTGTCTTCTCACTGTGCTTGGCTCTGGATAGCTTTTGTCCAAGAGGACAACATCCAATCTTGATAAGGATGGCTTTAAACAAGTTGTTTTCTGTCGTGGACTTTTTAATGCACCTAAGTAAAGAAAACCATTCCTAAAGTATCTACTGCAGATATCCATCCCTTCCAGGCTCAATTGTCCAAGCTTAGTCCAGCATTTGATAAGGCATTGTCACCCTTAGTGGGAACCAATCATCATTTTCTTGAGTATCAGAGCACACCTAGGATTTTGACAACAGAAGAGTGGCCATCTAGACAATAAATGTAACCATACCAGGGTCATGGCATTTAGGCTGCCCCAAGAGGTGTGTTACAAAATAACACATAAGGCAAATGGCCCCTAAAGGCAACCCCCTGGTGCATTGTTTATTTTGAATAAAAATAGCAATGCCTCTTCTTGCTTGTGAATTACTGTGTCAGGCACTTAACCTCTCTCTGCATATAATAGACTGCATCTTTAGTAATTCATTTTAACAGATTCCCACCAACTTCTTTGAATGCATTTCAGTTTCAAAAACTAAAAGATAAAAATAGATTGTAACTGACAGGAACCATGGTCATATTTTCAGTAATTGCTAGAGGCATTTTATAGTTAGTGGGTTTTTAATGTGGAAGACTGTCTAAAGTCTGTGGCTAAGTAGGGGTGAGAGGGTGCTATGCTCTCATATTTGAATCAACTCAAGGTCTGTCCCATAAAAATGTCCAAACTGTGCCTGGGTTGTTTGTGTTCCAGTTGGAACCTTCCATTTTTCCTCTTGGGTTAGGTATGAATGATAAGAAACCTCATGAAGTTTGGAAAGAGAGGCTTATATGAGTCTTTCCACATTGCTGACTGCATGTACACAGAAGCTATAAAGCTTTCCTAGGAACTCTCATTTTGTGGACATGGCAGAAATCTAGTACTCCGTACTGTTAGCCCATTTGCCTTTCAGGCAGCTGTCCTGGAAAGCATGCTCCTTGCTCTTGTAAAAGTCACAGAGCTTCTGATTGTATCTTAGACACTTAAAACTCAGAATGTGCAGAATGACTACTGTTTTCCTCATCAAATCCAGACAGGTCATATCCATTTTCTTCTATACCCAAATTCATCCTTCATCACACACACACTCATACACACTCATATACACTCACACAAACACACACAAACTCATACACACACACACACACACACACACACACACACACACACACACGTGTATACACCTTCTTGATTCTGTGAGACTGGTGTCCAGCCAGCTCTAAGATCTGTTTGTCTCCCTCATACTCTGCAGTACTGAGGTTATAAACACATTGGCACCATGCCTAGTGTTCAGGTGGGTTCTGGGCATTTGAACTCAGGTCCTCATGCTTGCACAAAAATCATTTCACTACTGACCCATCTCTTCTGCCCCTCTTATTTGTTGACCTTAGACAAAAGCCTAGCAGCTTAAAGCAAAGGTTTTGTAGAACTTGTTCTTTCACCAGCAGCCTTTTAAGGTGTTTCCTTAAAAGCTACACCCGGGCTGGTAGGAGAAATGGTATAAACACCACATGGCTGGTTGCCATCTTGACTATGGGATAAAGAAGGAGGAGTCAAAGCTTCACCACTGTCACTCTTTTAAGGACAGCCATTTGGCTGGCAGCTATCTCTGTTATGGGTTGTAAAAACCAAAAATGAAACATACCTGGCTTGGTGACCCTAACAGCCAAACCTTGTAACATAATAGTAACACAGTGGTATTAATTTTAAATGCATTACATTGTTTTCTCTTGTTAGACCTTAGTTTTTATCTTCCAAAAATTATGGTTATGCTTTATGTCTTTACTCTTTAAAAGGTACTTTATTTTTACATACAGGTTCACTTTAGAACAGATAACTAAAAACAGACAAAGACTGTTTAACTCAGATATGCTTGGTAGGTACTAGCCCTCAAACCTGTCAGAGAACCTGCTGAGTATGGCATTTAAGATGCTTNAACTCACTATGACAGAGACTCCCAAATCCTAGCAGTGACCCCTTCAAGGTCTCCAAGAAGATATGGCATAACGACAAAGGACTCCACCTCGGTTGTGGTACACTGATGACTGGGCATAACTGCCCCAATGCCCTGCCCACTGCCAGGACCCTGCCCAAACTGTGGACAACTAAGACACAGGACATGCCTTGTATTGCTTAAGACAAAGTAAGGTCAGTTTCTCAAGTTTCTCCCCCACAGGAAGGTCTGTCAGATTTGTCAGGCTTGGTGGCCAAAGACTGATCTTGCCGTGGACCTGTGTTCCCAGTGAAGCCATGGACACCACCTAGTTGGGTGACCATCTAAGTAGCTGGTAAATCTCTGCTACTTTAATTGATGCATAGGCCTTTTGAATTATACTTCCTGCTTACTNAAGTAAAATCTATTCTTCTCAGGTCTCTGAAGGGTTTGAAGACTAGACTAGAGAAAGAAGTAACTCTTGACCATTCCTTTTTCTAAAGAAACTCATTTTATAGTAATTGATCCATCAACCACCTGTGTTTCATGATGAATAACTAGGAAAAAAGTATAAAGTTTAAAGTTTATGAGAGGTCTGAGGATATGAAAACTCTGAGAAAGTGTTTGAGGGTTTAAGATGGTGTTTTAAGGTTGGTGAATGCAAGGTATGAGTGTTAGAGGATGTAATAAGACAGTATTGAAAAGAATGAAAAAATCCTTCCAGTTTTTTTCCTTTACTATGGAACTGGTGCAGTGAAACTTCCAGAATGTTAATGTTTTTAACCAAAATTATTATACTGTAGCTTTTGTTGGGGATTGTTCTAATGCTTTGAATTTTTTTTGTCTTTTGTTTGTTTTGTTTTTTGTTTGTTTTTTGTTTTTTGTTTTTTTTTTTTTTGAGACAGGGTTTCTCTGTATAGCCCTGGCTGTCCTGGAACTCACTTTGTAGACCAGGCTGGCCTTGAACTCAGAAATCTGCCTGCCTCTGCCTCCTGAGTGCTTGCCGGCCTAATGCTCTGAATTAATCAGATTAGTCCAGCCCCCCAAATCAGGAATCCTCCTGTCCACACATTGAAAGTCCTTCCTTGTCACCAATTGGTTTTCGATCGATCAATAAAGGGCCAACAACCAATGGCTGGACAGGTAGAGTAAGGTGGGACTTGGAGATTTGTGCAGGTGAGGAAGTGGGAGAGCGGAAGGAGGCACGGATCACGCTGACCGGGAAGATCAGACCTAAAGGCCCACAGACATGTGAGAGTCAGGGTAAGTGGACACGGGCAACTTCCCTGATTGGGCCTGGGGTAGCAGAGATGAAATCTGGATTTTAAAAGATGTTAGTCGTAGGGTTGTGGGTCCCTCGTCCACTCTGAAGTTTGACTGAGTTTACCCCACGCTGTTGCTGGACATTTGTTGGGCCTTTGGGCAGCTCTGGGGCACCTCTCTGGAGGCGGGAAAGCTCAGTCTGAGGGGCAGGACAGCCAGAGCTGGCTCGGGAGTCCCCGGGCCTACAAGGAGGCTGGGGCTGTCTGGTTCTCGGGTGCCACTGGAAGTTGCAGAAGTGCTGAGAATGGAGTGGAGGCTCGAAGGTTGGCTCTAACCCTGGGGGTTGTGGTGTGTGGAGCTCCAGCTGTTCCCATGGGGAAAGTCTTTGGCTTGATGGTAGTGGCAGGCTTGGGCTTGGTGGCAGTCTTGACTGGGAGTGTTAGAGAGGCCTTCTACGGGAGATTAGACAGCAGCTCTGTAGGCAAAGGCCTTCTCTGTGTCTCCCCACAGTGGATCCCAATAAGAGGCAGTCCATGGTTTTGAGGCATTTATTGTCATGGCAGAAAGTGGATATGTAAAACCATACCCCACTTCTCAGGGTGTGCTTCAGATTAAATACCTTTTTCGGGGAGGAGTGTCCGGGAAGGAAAGCTTATTGGCTAAGCCCTCTAGGCCTTTAAGTACCTCATTAAAATGGAGATCTGTCTTGAGCCTATATAGCCACAGGTCACGCCCTCTATATGTAGAGGGTCTTGGGGCATTGCCCTTATGTGACTGATGGCCACAAATCTGTGGGGAGGGGGGGGAGGAGGGCTGCGGCTAGTGACAGGGGCCTGGTACCTGGAAACAGGTAGAGCGCCTACCATTCCTTTCAGTGTCTCCAGAGCTTGGAGACTTTGCTCAACCAGCCGCCAAGCTACCTTTCATGGTCCCACAGTTAGTTAACTCAGGAGTACCAGAGGGGAATGTTTGCTAGCAGGGGAAAAGCTTAGAAATGCTCAGCCATTAAGCTAGTCAAAGCATATTAAAATTAACTGGCATGCATGTATGCATATGTGCAGGTGTGCGAGCATATTTAATTCAAGAATCCCAGTCTGTTGCTCCTTCTACAATATGGACTTCAGTACAGATTACAAACAGTGGAAATACAAACAACTTACCTCTTCACTTGTACTTTTATACCCCGCCTGTCCAGTGGAATAGCCTTCAGACCTAAGCAGTACCTTCCCTCATTTCTTACCTCTGTGGGTGCAGTAGATGAAGGAGCAGGGATTGGGGAGTGTAGAATGCATAGCAACTGTCTCCCAGCCTACTTGCTTGCCCATTGAAGTGGTGTTTCTGTCTTGTCCTGGAGCAGACTAGGCAGCCTATCGATAGGTCCAACTTTTGGTATTCCCCCTTTCCGTCTTGGGGAGGCATTCTATTTAGGGAAGGTATGACTTCCTACTTGGGGATGCTCATATATATCATTTTACCAGTTTATCAAATCAAGGTTATCATTTTAATGTCTTGGGCATGTATGAAAATCTTTCCAGCTTGCCCTTGTGAAATCGTCCAGCCAAGATGATTATGAAAATCAGTTTATGCCTGCTTTAAGCTACTGTGCAAAATAGCTTCCTATTGTACTTGGCCTGTGGTTTCTTTCTTAGTTAACACTCTCCAATGCAGCCCCTCTTTCCAATCAGGGTAGAAACTTTCCTTGTTAGGAAGGCTAAGTAGGAGGATTACAAATTTGGGGGGGTGGGGGGTGGGCTGGTGAGATTGCTCAGCAGTTAAGAACACTGACTGCTCTTCCGGAGGTCATGATTTCAAATCCCAGCAACCACATGGTGGCTCACAACCATCCTAAATAAGAAACAAATAAAAACCCTATGGGCCAGATCAGTCGGGGCTGGAGCAAAAGGGAAGGGAGGGGGGATGAGGAGAGCAGCAGCCCCCAGCTGTATACCAACTGCTTTACTCTGTTTCTGAAGGACATTTCATAGACTTTCTCATACACTGCCTATGAGGGTACTGCATGCAAATTGTCAGAAACCTAAAACCTTGACAGCCCCACCTCTCCTAGTAACAAAGCATTGAATGCAAATCACCAAATGTAAATTATTTGGGCCTTATGGACATCAGATGGAATATACCCCCAAAGAAACTACCATGTAACTGTCCTATAGCTATACCACTCCTGAATCTATTATATATGCCCAGAAGGCTAAGTCAGGGCACCACAAAGATATTTTCACATCTATGTTTATTGTTACACTGTTCATAATAGTTAGGATGTGGAAGCAGCCTAGATGCTTAACAAATGAATAGATAAAGAAACTATGCCTCATATACACAATGAAATTTTATTCAGCCATAAAGAGTGAAATTGTGACAGATCATTGCAGGAAAATGGGACCAAATTGAAATCATGCTAAGTGAAATAAGTCAGTCTCAGAAATACAAATGTTGCATTCTTCTATGCCTAATCTACATTTCAACAGAAAGACATGGAAGTAGAAGGGCCTATGTGGGGAGGAATGCAAGAGAGACATTGGAAGAAGGAAAATTTATTCTTCACCTGCTTGCA
>NW_018391641.1:0-10226 GCF_900095145.1 Mus pahari
CCATCATGAGATATGATTTTAAATCCACATCTTGCTTTTCGGGTGTGTTGGGGTATCCAGGACTTGCTGTGGTGGGCGTACTAGTTCCAATGGTGCCCCGTGTTCTTGGTTTCTGTTAGTAAGATTCTTACATTTGCCTTTCACCATCTGGAAATCTCTGGTGTTAATTTTCAAGCTGTCTCTGGCTGGAGTTGGTCCTCCTGTGGTTCTGTTAGCCCCTGTCAGCACTCCTGGGAATCCAACTCTCCCCTGTGTCCCCTTGGTCAGAGCAGTCTCTGCAGGCAAGCTCTCCTCTTGAAAGGCAGGTGTCCAGAAATCTGGAGCTCTGATTCTCCTTATGAGTCCTGGGGTCAGAACCCTCCCTCTAGGCTGACTATCCCTGCATGATCCAGAGGACCCCTGATCTCAAGGACCTGTGGTGTGGAGAGTCCTCCTGAGCGCTCACCTGTCTCTGCTGGGGTTCCTGCTGGCACAAGCCCTTGCTGGATTCTCTGGAATTGATTGTGTTCCACTCACCCGTGATCCCAAGGACTGTGATCCCGAGGATCTGTAGTATGGAGAGTCCTCTGGAGCGCTCAGCTGCCTCCGCTGGGGTTTAGAAGAGAGTTGGCAGGGGTGGCCCCCACAGGACAGGAACCCCACCTCTGGGCGGGCAGTGTTCCTTTGTCCCTCCTGCTGGCACAAGCCTCTGCTGGATTCTCTGGAGTTGATTGTGTTCCACTCACCATGATTCCCGAGGACCTGTGGTGTCGAGAGTTCTCCAGAGGTTGCCTCCACTGAGGTTCAGAAGAGAGATGGCGGGAGTCGGATTTTTCCATATTTTTAAGTTTAATTTTTCCTTACTCTAACCTGCCCTCTCATCCCCCCATCCCATTTATCCCATCCTGTTCTCTTATTCTCTTTTCTTCTTCATATCACCCATGTGCTGTCCCCACTTCCATGAAATTTAATCCCATGGGCCTCACTGATTTCCTGACTTCTTTACATACTCCAATGTAAACCCATATATCTAAAGATTCAAAGCTAGCATCCATGTTTGAGATAAAACATGAGGTTTTAGTCTTTGAGGTCTGGGTTACTTCACTCCTAATAGTTATTTGTAGCTCCATAGCTCCATTTATTTACTTACAAATTTTACAATTTCATTTTCCTTTGCAGTTGAGTAATATTCCATTGAGTATATTACCATGTTTTTGTTATTCATTCATCAGTTAATGCACATCTAGACGGTTTCCATTTCTGGGTTGTTGTGAATATAGTGGCAATAAACATGAATAAGCAAGTATCTCTGAAATAGGATACAGAGTCCTTTGGAAATATACACAGGAAAGATATAGGTGGGTTATATGGCCAGTCTATTTCCAGATTTTTGAGAAACCCTTATTCTGATTTCAACATGGGCTGCAACCAGTTCACACTCAAATCAAAAGTAAATAAATGGAAGCTTTTATGAATATATACATATATACAGATGTACGTGTGTGTGTGTGTGTGTGTGTGTGTGTGTGTGTGTACCTACAACCTAGTCGTCCATAATAGTCCTGAGAAATGTTGGTAGTACTGAATTTTAAAAATACAGCCAAGGCAACAATTTCTGAAAATTCAGGAAACACAGTAGCTGGACTGTTCTCAAAGCCATTAGTGAGAACTGCTATGAGCCCACCTCAGTCACTGCTGTCGACAAAGGTTGCATACGCTGCTATATCTTAAGCTTTTGTGACCACCTGCTCTCTATGAAAACTCAGTGTTGCCTGTGCAGAGTGAAATTACCCCTAAACACTACATAAGAATCTGTGAGGCTGGTGGCATCCCAATTATAAACAAAAACAGGCCGATAGCCAGATTTAATCTGTTTATCACTTTAAACTACTACTTTAGTCTATTACATTCATTTTATTATGAAATCTTTAAATAAGCCAAAACAAACAAACAAAATAGAGAATACCTTATACCATCTTGAGCATTAATAGTTGCTATGATTTAATTGTATGTGTTTCATTTATTTTGATTGCTGAGCCACCAGAAGAAATTTACATTAACACAAGAGTTCCTTTCATTATTAAGCACATAGAATACATATATGCATATACATGCATATATAAATATATAATGTGACCTACCCTGGGAAACCTTATACTAATTCTATAGTTATCCTGTTTAAACTTCCCTAAACACCTTCGTAACTACTTTCAAAGCTGCTTTTTTGAGCCAGCAATTTATTAAACATAAAATTGCACTTCGTTTGCTTATATATGAGCAAAATCTTTTTCATCTAATGCAGACACCAGTCTCTTGGGCATTTTCTTGTATGACAGTAATTCATTAAGGTATGACAGATCATTTCGAGCAATATGAACCACTATGTCACCAGAAAATTATTACAGATCTAAAACAAATTTTATGAATTGACCTCAAGTTCCTTCTGTAGCTGAGAATATCATAGAATGTCTGTCCTCCTTTGTCTATCTCCTAGCTCAGGATTGCAGGCCTGCACTGCTGATGGTGTTTATGCAGTGCTGTGGTTGAAATCCCCTCATCTGTCCTATATAATATAGGGCTGGGTAAGGTAATTTTGACACATATTGAAGCTAGAGGTTCACATACATCAAAGNAGCATATTCTCAAAGGTTTTCCTGAAATGTGAGTGTCAGCTCTGGGCAGTCTGAAAAAGAGGTCATACAAGCAGGAAATGCCATAGATTATGCCAACAAAATTCTAGCTTAGAATAATCTATTACCCTTAAAGATTTTCTTGTGTTTCAAGAAAGTGTTACACTATCCTGAGTGCTGAGTCAAGACAGAAATGCCATCCCTGACATCCAGGGTTTACCATGTATTGTCAAAAAAAGGGGAAGTTCCATTGACTGATTTAGTCAGTTCACACGGGGAAACTCCAACTCAAAATTACCCTCTCCCCTGCCAAATTTTATAAAAATTTCTATGAAATGAGAATTGATATACATAGAGACCAGTACTGAAGAGAGGTTTGAGGCGTGTGGAGATGGCCAGGTACAGACTGAGTCACAGTTACACCACAGTAAGGAAGGGGCTGCAGAGCAAAGACCTTGGAAAGACCCGGGAACTTGTAAGGAGAGTGAGGAGACTTACACAGTTGCTATCATGAGAGATTCACTCATTAACATCAGGACCAGGCAGTGGTACTGAGTCAGAAAAAGGGTCTGGGCCCATGACTGAGGGAAATCGTTTCTAAAAAGGAAATAAAAGGGAAGCAGACACAATTGCAGACAGATGCAACCCCAACTCTAGGCAGGCTCTGGAGGTAATAAGTTGAAGGCCAGCTTGAGCTGTGCAAAGAAAAATCACCTTAAAAAAAAATCAAATAGCAGTCAAAAACTGGAACAAAACTAGCAAGTGCATACAAATATATATATATTCTACTTAAGTAAAGGCATTCCTCAGTTGCATTGCAGAAACTTAGACAGCTCTAAAAGATGAAAAGACAGGGAAAGAGGCAAAGAAAGAGCAATGGAGACTTGTAAGCATCCTCACCACTTTATGACTAATTCTCCAGTTGAGGCTGTCACTGCTCCTCAAGATTGGGGCTTAGCAATCACTCCTCCCCAGAAAGCTGCTAAGTAAGTTGGTTGTCCCACACGCCATCTACTTGGTTGGGATTGCTGGAGCCCAGCCTTAGGTTAGGGTGGAGCCAGGGATGGGCTCAGGGAAGGAAAATTCAATGGGTGAAGAAAGGCCATACACTCCCTGGCAGCAAGCCCAGAATTCAAGATGGATAGAGTATTCCCTTGTCATGCCAGCCTACAAGAGTTGGTTCTCCTGAACTTGGTGTCTAGTGAGTCATTCTTGGTCACATGATCTATTTACTAATATATTGTTCAAACTGAGACATAGGTGGACCTTCACATTCTGGTTTCCTAATGAGGAATTCGGCCTGCTCCTCTCATTATTTTGTTTAGTCATGGCAACCAATTCCTATCAACCAAATTTACTCACTGCAAGCACAGGACGCCCTTTTCCACCCAATGAGTTCACCAATGAGTCATGTGACATTTCAAACCACTGTCAAGTGTTGCCACACACCAATATCAAAATGACAACACTGTAGAGACTGGTCCCCAGAGAGATCTTCCTTTTCTGGGACAAGCTGAGCACTCTCTAACANTAATCTACATGTTATCACACTGGCCTTACTTCAGAGCACCGTAACAAACCCTGAGGATGTCCAGCTCCAGTCAGGTTTCTGAGCAGGTATTTAAGGGAAAATATCCCAAGAGAGTCTTTGGCTGTTGCTGTGTATGGCTCAACATTCTTGCTCACCTCGAGGCCTTGGATGTGTGGGCAGCCTTTCCCTGTGTCCTAATTGGCTCCTTGTGAAGTCTTGGCCCTGTGCTCAGGAATCAACACTAATGTTTAACCACCTCACCTGAAGTGCATCTTCTGAATTCTCATGAGTAGTTGTTCAACACTGGGCTTCAACNGGATTTAAACTGCAGGCTGCGGCTNTACCCTCCGAATCTGCCTTGGTAAATTTTTCAAGTTTGTTTTAATACATTTTAAAGGACAGGAACTTAAAGAAGAGAAAATTAAAGAGGGAGAAGAAAATATCCATAGAGAGAAAATGGGGACCTTCCTGGACTTAGACAGGTCAGGTAAAACAGAACAGGAATTACACAAAGAAACAAATGATCATACAGGTTATGTCTTGTTTGTTCGAAATGCTTTTTTAAACTCTCATCATTAGTAATTTTTAGTCTTACTAACTTTGGAACTAGCTGCATCTTTCCTAACATCAACTAAAATGAAAAGCTTCTAATTTTCTACTGAGGGTTTGGCTATGAACATAAGCTATACGAGTCTATGAATGACACAGACGCTCCAAATACACTTGTCTTTTTAATCTGGTGAGGAGCTGAGAACTTCTGAACAGCTGAGAAGCCTTTCAGCACACACAGGTGTCCCTATGCTTCGGCCATTTTGACTGTCTGTCACCAAAAGCCTTCAGTAGAGGAGAGACAAGTCCCACCCCCACACAGAGGGCAGCTTTTCAGCTGGCAGAAGGGTGTGTCCCTTAGCTTTTACCTGGGAGCAATGATGATCTTGTCAAGCATTTCACTGAGACCAGCCCNAGGTTTTAGGGTGNGGATCCAGACTGGTTATACNTATCTTCCCTCCTTCTCCCAGTGGAAGGCAGAAACACCTCAAAGCCTGCATGTAGGAACATCTACTGGGAAATTATTTTAATCAGACACCAGCAGAGTGGGANAAAGNAAGCAAGCAGAGAAGAGCAAAGAAACTCCCTTGACCGTGGATGTAACAGAAGCCAGCTGCAGTGATGGACTGGCACTCCTTCAGGATAGCTGCCCTGCTGCTCACTTCCCTGGTAAGTGGATCCTGCTGGAACCATCCTTTACCCCCTAGCCTCAGCCTAGCCAAGTGAGGACTTCTCAGAGAATGTTATTTCCAGGCTCTTCTATGCTAAACTATTAAAAGTTTATGTTAATGACAAGGTGGGTTTTATGAACTGCGATTTTTAAGTGGTGTTTCTCTCTTTAATTGAAGACTACAGATCATATTACTGTGCCAGTGTCCTCTCACCAAACCGTGTCTGACATCCCCGTCAATGGTTAGTCACTCTGGAAAAATATTGAATTTAAGAAAGGCCTAAAGTTGCTGGGTTTACTTGTTCAAATTCTCATTAGCAGGTTGGATCTTTTCAACTGGATATTCCAGGTGTCGGGATTGTCAATTGAAACATTTCCCCTTCTCTGGGTATTTTGATTGACAGGCTAAAAGTGTTTTAAAGCCAGGAAAGGATTTGTAAACATCAGGATTACAACTGTCTGTGATGAACGTTACAGTCTGAGCAATCTCTTCTCCCCCAAACCCCTCAGATGTTGTCAGAATCCATTTTACTAACACCAAACCCTTTGCTATTTAGAGCTTGAAGGAAAATTCCATTGCTAATTTAGAAAGCTGCAAATACAGGAGTTTTATATAAATAATATAAGAGGTGATGGGGTGAGCTTAATTAAGGNTAAATAATTGCTGCTGTCCTTGTCCTCAGTAAGGATGTGTGTGGCACAGAAGTTGTACACCTGCTAGGCAAACCATGCAGTGCAATGATTTATTGTTGCCCCCTTACAAGCCACCCACTTTCTCTTACAGTTTATAAATGTGCCACACCAGGATATTAATCTCTTGTTCAGCAAAAAGTTTTAAAATCATAGTCTCTCTCCAAGTAGGATAAATGTCATCTTGAAAGACAAGGGCCAGTAAATCCCTCCCCAGCTTTTGGCAGGATGTGGCTCATTTTTGTTTTTACATGCTTGATTTTTGAAGTGGAATATTGAATGCCTATTGCATCAAGTTAGAGTTTTGATGTTCTGTATGCTGGCTAGTATGAATTTGGTTCATTCATTATGAGGGGCCATGGGCCTGGGATGTTGCTCAATGATGGCACACTTGCCTAGCATGCACCAGGCCCTGGGTTCAGTTCTCAGAAGTGAATGATAAAGGGCGGGGGTGATGAGTAGTAACATTTAGTAACAAGTGACTCTTGCTAGCTTCAGTTCTAAGCCACCCTTCATGGGTGACTGCTACTCCATATGCTTTTTAATTGATTTTCCAGGCCCAGTTGATGTCACAACCTGGGCTATGGGGGAAAAAAAAAAAAAAAACAATGATTATTATACATCACATTAGTTAACCATAGGAATCCCTGTGTTTTGCTAAATAATCAAATACTTGAAATTTTTAACTTCATATAAATTTGACTCCTTAAGGCTTCTTGTCGCATTTCTACTCATTTCTGCTGTTTTGGAGCCTATTTGATAACTTTCCCTTAATTTTTTGAATAACTCTTTGTTTCTTAGTTTATACAATTATTTCTAATGAACTCCATTTTTTAAACATTCCTCCAAACATCTATTCCTTGGTTAATAATTTGTCAGTGAAATATATCATCTTATTAAAGTCCTCATGGAACTGTCTGCCTAGGAGAAAGGTGTTTAGAAATGTATAGTTTATTTTCTAGTCTTGGAGAAGAGAGGGGGGTGGAGTAGGGAAAGAGACTGTGGCCATATGTATTGTGGAATCTAAGATGCATTTCGCAGATGCCTTCTCTTTATTTCTGTTTTTACTTGTGTGTGTGTGTGTGTGTGTGTGTGTGTGTGTGTGTGTGTATATGGGTGAGTCTGTGAGTGTATGCCACAGGTGTGTGAGTGCCCTGGAGCAGGACTTACGGGTGCTGAGGAATCAAGGAGTGTGGATGCTGGGAACTGAATTCAGTCCTCTGCAAGAGCAGTGCTTGTTTTTCACCAGCAAGCCTTCTCCCCAGCCCATCTTTAGAAACACCTACTGTAACAACTTAAAATAGTGTGTTTCCAGGTTAATTCAACTTTTTGGTAAAATGTTTCCCTTTTGAAGGCCTTGAGGATCCTATTTTCACAGCTGATTGTAGCAGATAATTTTGCAATCCCAGTCTTCCACCCCCAGCCTCACTGAGCGTATTTGTCTTTAGGGTAGTAAAAGGGGGAAAACAATTTGAAGTCTATATTCTTTACTGTTAAAAATCAATAAATAAAAAATCCATGTTAGGAATATATTTGAAAATGCCAGTATATTTTACATGAGAAAACTGATAATATTTTTATATAAACCTGTTTAGAGAGGTGGACAACTGTGTTGGTGGTATATTTCATGACCTGCTCAGCACATGTAGAAGTGCATGCTTTGAGCCTTCCCTAAATAAGTAACTTAGGTCAGAGAGACTACAGTGGAGAAATTACTCCTGAGAGACCAAGGTTGCTGCATGAGCTTTCTACTGATTCAGACATCTGCCTGAATAGATGGTAGCTCATATCTATTACAGCACTAGAAACTGAAGGCATGGACTGACTCTACTCTCTCCTCAAGTTCCTCTTCCTCTTCTTCATCTCCTTCTTCCTCTTCCTCCTCATCCCTCCTTCACTTACCTAGCATCTATCTCTCATCTCTCTTCTATCATCTCTCTTCTATCATCTATCTATCATCTATCTTTCTATCTATCTATCTCTATGTATGGAAGGAATATGATTTTTCTTGCCAAAGAACAGTGCTACCTGGGGGGGGGGGGGAAGAAGAACATCGTTGCTGATGGTCATACAGCCTTGATGACAAGAAAGGGGTAGGACCTGAGAACTCTAGAGATTGCTCAAAAATTCACCTAATAAGTTGCCAGGACTGATTAATCTAGTAAACATGAGTACAAATCTGAAGACATCTTATTCTGTAGAGGAAACTTCTGCAGATTAATCTAATAGTGCATGCAGTGTGGGGGACTCATTATTTATTGGTTAACAAAAATAATGCTAGACATAGTTTTGGGGTTTTTTGATTTCAGATTTTGAATTCAGGGTCTTCCTCTGCAGCTCAGCCTAGCCTGTATTCTGTAGGTAGCTCAAGCTGGTCTTAAACATGTCCTCCTGTCTCAACCTCCTCAATGCTTCGGTTATAAGCATGCACCACGAGAATAGGCTCTAGTCTACCCTTTTTATGAGATTTTTAATGAGATTACTATTTCATTCAATTAAAAACAAAATTTCTAAATGCCCAATAAACTAACCCCATAATGTGAACATGATTGAACTTTTTAAGAATACAAGCAGGAGTTAAAAATGGTACTCATTTATGACATAGTTTATTAAGTTACTTGATCCAGATATTGAAAGTCCCTTATTTATGTTAAATGACACCAAAAGTAAAAAAAAAAAAAGCACTAAAGAGCTGCCATAGACAGAACAGAAGACAATCCAGCAAGGAACATGATGGTTGTCTGCACATATATGAGATTGCAGAGGGTAGCATTTCAGGAGTTGATGTTTTTAGTCCCCTCTGGTTACTGAAACACAAACTGCAGTTACACAGGATCATCTCCACAAATGTGGTGTTTGCAAAAGCTTTCTTAATCTACTGACAATTTAGGAGTAGTGTCTTCCTTCCTCTTTATATGAATGGAGAGGACAAATCCATCACCAGGCAAGTAGGCCTGTCCCAGTGTGAAAGAGAGCATTCAATGGCAAGAAAAACTAAAGCATGAATGTGGTAGGGATGAATCAAGATGAACCTAACAACCTGGTCCCTATGCACATCACTTGCTTTCTGATACCTCTCTATTCTGCATGCAACAAGGACTCAGTTGCTGAAAATGCTGGCACCTGAGCAGACATTGCCTACTGTACAGGGAGGAAGCTTGGTCTGCTGGGCATTGTGGGTAAATTTCTTCTGCTCCTTCAGCTAAGTTAACACCCTCCAGAGTGCTGGGTCATGCCACTTGGACAAGTTATGCTTGGCGTGCAAACTCTTGTAATGGTATTAGATAGGTCCAACTTTTCTCATGCTGGTGATCCATGCTCTTAATTGCTCTGTGAGCATGAGTACAGTCTTTTATACTTGTCTAATTAAAATCATATTCCTACAAATTAACAGCTGGCTGCTGCTTTAGAAACACTTTAACTCTAAGCTATTTGAAGGCAAGCCCCATGTCTGATTAACCTTTGTACCATTCATAATTCTCTCTCAGCAAATACAAGATTGCTGCACAGTGTCACATAGCTCAGAAAAGTAAGACCAAAAGGGAAATTCAGGATAGCTCAAGTTTCTTTTCCCACACATACTCCAAAAATATATGCTATCAAGGAAGTCAGTATGGAAATATTCATGTTGCCTTATCCCAACATTTTGTGATAGAGTGTTGCACCACCTGAAATTTCAACCAAAGCTTGGAAGAACGTTCAGGGTCTCAAGCTTCCTAAGGCTGTAACTCTTTAATACAGTTCCTTTATGTTGTGATGATCCACAAACATAAGATCATTTCATGTTACTTCATATCTAGAATTTTCTACTGTTACAACTCATAATCTTATATGCAGGGTATCTGATATGTGACCCCTGAGAAAGGGTGATTTGACCCCCAGAAGGGTCATGACCTTTGACTGAGAAGGTTGAGAAGCAGTGCTTTAAAGCCACCATGATGTCTGAAACCCTTGAAATACATGTTTGCCCAAGAAATGAACAAAGCATGGATAAATTAGAGAAATTAACACATCGAAGTATGGCCAACCGAACATCATAGCCTTTGTCAGACAAATCTAAAAGAAATATTAATGAGGGGTGTTTTATTTTGCTGTTTATTTGGAGGGGTTGTTTGTTTTATAAAGAAAATTTTTATTTTACCCATTCTTGTCTAGCTTATGCTTGTGAAGCACCTCA
>NW_018391641.1:10636-14159 GCF_900095145.1 Mus pahari
TGCACTTGCAGGCTGCATTGCAGAAATTGCAGAATTATTTCTGAGTCCAAGCTGCTGCATCATTCTCAGAATATTACCACTTAGGTCATTTAGAACAAGTGTTCTCTGACCTTTCTTTCCCAATCAATTTATCATAATCCCCATCCTCCCTCTCTCTCTTTGCTTTTTTCCAGCCTGTCCCCTCCTGCTCTCTCTGTTATACCTCTTTTAAAAGTAAGCTTCTTTCTAATAAAAATCTCTTCTCAATTTTCAAACATACTATCTCCCTCCTCCACGAAATTTTCCCTGATTCCCACACCTAAAGCTACAATTCTGTCTTTCTCTCTTCTGTTATTAAAATTCTTGGGAAAGAAATTTTATGTCTTCCAATTTCTCTTTATCCCTTGATCTCTTTTTATCCTGACATGCTGAAGGCATTCCCTGGAACTCCAGGATTTCCTCTAATTTCACACAGTCAGTTTTTTAGCATCATCTGACCTTTCATGTGGTCTTCTAACTCTCAGTCTTTGGAGTCTGTGAGCCTTGTTACTTCCTCTGATCTGTATGGCAACCTTTCACTCCTGCCTTTCTGCCCTACACCTCCCTTGCTCCCTTCTTTCTTCCTTCTCTTTCTCCCTCTCTTTTTCTCCCTCTGTATAGCTCTTCCTCCTCTCTGCCCCTCACAACCACTGCCACATTCCACCCTCAGCTCTCCACACCCCATTTTCCAGTTAAAGTTCCCTGTGCCATCCTCTGCCATAGGCTGTTTCATGCCGAAATTTCCAGCTTGCAAGTATCAAATTCTCCCATGATTTCAACAGCTCTACCTGAGTGGATGCAGCTCAGCATTACAAACCCAAACTAGGTTTTGCTCAGTGGCTACACTTCTTTATCTGGCATCCCTCCAGTACCTCCAACATTCTCCTGCCTCCAGTCTTAGCCCATGATTTAGCACTGCTACCGCCAGAGATTTTGCCTGCTTTTTATCTCTCATCCCATCTGTTCTCTAAACTTGTGGATCCTGTCAGTCCAGAATCTTTCCCTTGATCTTACCCTGTGGCTCCACTGCCTCTGCATCTATTTAGCTCTTCTTCACCTCCCCTTTGCTTTGATTGGTGCTTAAGACCCAACAACCTTTAGCCTGTAATTTCTAAGTCTTCCAATTGTTCCTACCAACTATTGTCAAAGTAATCTTTCAAACCTATAATTTCAGCATGCCTTTCCCATGACCATAATACTTCAGTATCCTTGTAGCACACAGGGAATGATGTTAGGACTGGAAAGGCATTTCTGTGAGGTCTAACTACCACATCTCCAATGAGATAAAGCTCTGAAAAATAATATAGAAATTACTATGTGTGTGTTTTTAGGCTATTTGTACATAAAATTCAGGTATATGTGTTAGTGTGCTTGTG
Organism: Mus pahari; assembly: GCF_900095145.1. Lineage (NCBI taxonomy): Eukaryota > Metazoa > Chordata > Mammalia > Rodentia > Muridae > Mus > Mus pahari. The sequence continues at coordinate 12,031 of NW_018391641.1, forward strand.
TGTGTGTGTGTGTGTGTGTGTGTGTGTGTGTGTGTGTGTGTATGTGTGTAACTTCTAGACTACCTAATGATCTTTTCATGCCATTGTTTTGTCTGTAAAACCCTAATACTTTTTGTATGACCTTATTCTACATTCTGATAAAAATCAAGAAGGAGGAGGAGGGGGTGAGGATGAGTAGAAGGAGAAGGAGAAGGAGAAAAAGAAGGATAAGAAGAACAAAAACAAGAAGAACAAGAATCTCACATCATGTTTTAAAAAGCAGACTAGGCAGTTTTTTAATTACCCATCCAATTGTGAGTCTGACAGTGTGGTGAAACCTTGGTCTTCTGCTGAAATTGCCTCTCGTGGGAAAGAGGATGGACTAGCTTCGTAAAGCTGGGCAGAGCTCTTAGTCATTTGGCCACTTACCCAAAGCTGCAGGCACAGGCACTTCACTCCTGGAAGAGAAGTGCAATAGCAGGTAGCCACTGAGCAAACAGGATTGTAGCTATGAAGAAATGACTTCCAACCAGACAGATAAGTTAGCTCTGCAACCCCATCACACCCAGAAGCACAACCAAGAGAGTCCAAAATAACACAGGAAGCAAGAACTCACTAGAATAAATGAGGTCTGCAGTCAAGCTCAACTCTATAAACAACAGTGCAGTTGTAGACCCTAACTAACAAGCCACGTAGCTTCCATTGTGACCTTGTATCACTGTTATTGCTGCTGTTACATCTACATACAAATTCCCATTGGGGCTGAAGAGACAGGCAGGTGGGAAGAAATAGCACTGGTTCTCATTCATGAGGATCTGAGATTGAATCCCCAGCATCCACATTAAAAGCTGAACATGGCCACAAGAGCTGTGATCCTACTGCCATGAAGACAGGGACAGAAGGATTGCTGGAGCAAAGTGGCCACCATCCTAACTCCAGGTTCATTGTGAGACCCTGTCTCAAGGGAACACAGCTGAGAGTTTTACAGTGAGACACTCATTGTCAATTTCTATTCTGTGCACATGTGCACAGGCATTCAGCTGAACACACATGTATTCATACATGAAGCACATGCAGAGAGAGAGAGAGAGAGAGAGAGAGAGAGAGAATGGACAATATGAGATTAAATCACTTTTAGTACTCAAAGATTTAAAATCAATTCTTGGTAATGTTTTACTCAATAATTTATTTGAGAAAATAGGCTGTCTTATACTTGACTATAAAATGAAACACATATATTGAATAAACAGTATGAGATTGCATTTTGCAATAAGTTGGTAGCCCTGCCTCAGTTTCTTCACCTGTATAAAGAAGATAATAGTATAAGGGTCATCTGTGTTTGCAATGACAATAAATGTGCAGATTTCACTGGCCACATTGTCTTGTACTTAATTACTATCCAGTTAATAATAATAGTAATACTAACAATGACTGGCATAGTATTGTGGGTAATAATTCTCTTTGTGATACTCATGTAGACCATAAATATGTGTTTGGTTGTTTAACTTTTCCATTTTGACAGTTTTTCAAAATATTTTCCGGGAAACTGAAATAGATATTTTCCTTACAGATGAAACTAAAACCAACTGTAAAAAGGATGAAACTAAAACAAAGTGTAAATAATTATGTTTAAAGATAATTGATATTCATATTTTTAATTGTACACTATAAGTTTTGGTATTAGCATGGATTTCAGGATTTGCTCTTATGAAAAATTCAATTAGAAGTTGAATACCCCTTATTTTAAAATATATTTGCAAAACCTAAGGGTGCACACTCACATTAGCTGACCCTCAGTGCAATATAAAATAATGAATGCAAAAAATGTTTAATTTTTAAATATACCCTTTACCATGTCTTTTTTTAAATTTTTATTATTATTATTTTCTTTATTTACATTTCAAATGCTATCCTGAAAGTTCCCCATACCCCCCCTGCCCCTGCTCCCCTACCCACCTACTCCCACTACTTGGCCCAGGCCTTCCCTTGTGCTGGGTCATATAATGTTTGTAAGACCAAAAGGCCTCTTTTCCCAGTGATGGCCAATTAGGCCATCTTCTGCTACATATTCAGCTAGAGACACAAGCTCAGGGGGTACTGGTTAGTTCATATTGTTGTTCTACCTACAGGGTTGCAGCCCCCTTCAGCTC
>NW_018391641.1:14309-16297 GCF_900095145.1 Mus pahari
CAGCAGAATCTTGCTGGCATGTGCATTAGTATATAGGTTTGGTGGCTAATGATGAGATGGATTCCCGGATGGGGTAGTCTCTGGATAGTCCATCCTTTCATCTTAGCTCTAAATTTTGTCTCTGCCTTTACCATGTCTTAAACAACTATACAAACACATTACTTTGACATGTGGATATCAGTGTTTTTAAAAAACTACAATTTTTAGATTAAAAACAACTTAATATATCCTGGTACTTCACCACCAGTTATATGCAACACTCAAATCAGGAACTCAACTTAAGCAGAACTCTGCTCAATAACACATGTTTTAATGTAGAGAGAAATAGTTAAGGAACATTTAGTGCCATTAATTTACCCCACATCTGTATTGTTTGGTTTTATTTTTATTATGTGTTTTAATTATTGAGTAATATAGACTTTAAAACACTTAAAGTCAACTACTGTGACTGCTTTTTACAGGTGGTGCTTGAAGTTAACAGCGAATTTCAAATCCAGGTAAGATTTGAAACCTATTTTTTTTCCAGACTGAAAAACAAAAGGGCCAGGCACAGTAGTGCATGCTTGTAATCCTAGCACTCCCAAGGCTGAAGCGTGAGGATTGTGGAACAAAGGCCAACCTGGGCTACATAAAGAAACCCTGTCTCAAATCACATAATAAACCAAGAAAAGAAAAGAAAAAATGAGGAGGAAATGGGGAAGGGGGAGAGCAAGGGGAGGAGGGGGAATGCAGAGGAGGAGGGGGAGGAGGAGAGGGAGAAGGAGAGGGAGAGAGAGAGAGAGAGAGAGAGAGAGAGAGAGAGAGAGAGAGAGAGAGAGAGAGAGAAACTGACCAAAGGAGAGTTGACTTGGCCATGAGAGCATGTCCTCAAGAAAACCCTCAATTCTTGTAAATACAAAATCACTTCAATGTAACAGTTGCAAATACTAAAATTATCAGAATTCTTAATTTACCACTTAACCATCTATCTTCTCTTCCTGACATAATTACTCCTCCTCCAAAATCTCCAGTGAAATGACAATAATACGTAATTGTTAACAGACACAATATTTAACTATTTAAGGTAAGAGATCATAACGCCAAAAATGGTACCATCAAGTGGCATCCCATCAGAAGGCAGAAACGAGAATGGATCAAGTTCGCTGCAGCCTGTCGCGAAGGTGAAGACAACTCAAAGAGAAACCCAATTGCCAAGGTAAGTGTGAACCCAGAGCATGAGTCTGAACAGCACAATGGAGAGAGCACAGGTCTGGAAGAGTCCAGTTTTCCTGTGCGTTGTGAACACATAGTGCTGAAAAGTTATGGCCTAAAGGCACCTCCCCATTCAAATTACAAAAACCAAAATTCCTAAAGGGATAAACCAAGAAAGTTGGGTATTTGGATACAGCGCTTTGCATTGATTCATCTCATAAGTAAAAGTAATGCACATGAACATTTGTTAAACTAGACTCCAAAAAGACCATGATTGACAGGATTCAACATGCCCAGTGTATGTGCTCTTTCGGCTGAATAACTTAGAAGAAATTGATTCCTATTTGCCTGTATTTATAAACATTCAGAGCTTGACTCATTCATAACCATGAGTTCCTCTCCTTTTCCCTATCTTCTTTTTTCATATACAAAAGCACAAATTCAGGACCCTGTACCCTACATTCACACAGATTCACACCCACAGACATAGATACATACAGATGCAAAATCAACCATTTGTAGAGATATACTTGGCAACTTTCTTGTAAAATTTGCTTAGATTCTTAAAGCATTAATTTTGTAGAAAAAAGAAAGACTTTAACTCTTTATTTAACCCTTTATTTAGTGAGTACTTTCTTTCTCCTTCCCACTTTATAAATTAGAAGTTTCAAATAGCCTTTTACTACAAAATCCATTTCAATATTTTCCTGAGACTATGTAGTTTAAAGTTATTTTTAATTTAAAGACCAACATTATGTGATAACTGCATTATGAAACTGTTTAAGAAGGATAGCTCT
>NW_018391641.1:17311-20763 GCF_900095145.1 Mus pahari
ATCTTAGTAGAGAAATGTTTCCCTTATGTGTCCACAAAAATCTTAGGTTATATCAGCTCCATAACAAATTTGAATATTTGCTTGGAAGGAAAAATCTTTAGCTTTTACTTGATCTTCAAAAGAGAAAAATCAGTGGAAATCTATACTGCTATTTTCCATTAAGTAACTTATTTACTTTCCATCAGAATCAGAGTTTTCCTTCACAATAGCCTCTTCTGCTATGTTTCCCTACATTTCTCCTTTACGTCCACTGCCAAGGGATGAACCTGGAGCTCTTGGAGGACAATTGTTCCATGAGAACATAATTCATTATATTCAGACTCTTCTGGGATATAACTGGACTTCAGAAACTCACTCATCCTTACCTGGCCTTGTCTCTCCCTGATATTCCTTCTAAAAACTGCCACACAACTTCAGCAACCTCTCTTCTAACATGCCACCTCAGCTCTCTTTAAGAAACTACCCCAAACCTAGCCATCTATCCTGAAAACTCCCATACATACACATAGTACTCTCTATTCTTGCTAAGAAACGTTCATCACTGGTCTAAAAGCAGGATCAGCTTTCCCCATTCCTGGAGTTATTCCATGACATGTTGGCCACCCAGCTGTTACTTGTCAATGAATGAGCCTTATTTTCTGACTTTTCTTTTTCCTTATGTTCTCCTTATCTATTGACTGCGTCCATTTCCATTGATCACATGATTGACCTTTTCCGTTAAAAGTATAAAATAAAATAAAAAGAAACTTTGTACTCATCCTGTAGTCTCTTCTATTAAAATCAAAGCTCCAAGGATGAAAATCAGTGATTAAGCATTTGTTGACTGCATGAAAAGACATGTGCTTTATTCTCAGCCTTTAAAAAGGATCATATTAAAAGCTACCTTCAGATATTCCTTAGTTTTTGATGCCTTCATTCACACTGCACATCTGTCTTCCGAGAGTTAGATTAACTACATAGGCTCCAAATTCAAATCTGTATTCTTGAATTCTTCCCTCTGCAGTGTCTTCCAACAAATTCACTAAGTCAGCAAACTAGTCTAATTTGGAACGAAACTTGGTGTTGTCAAACAGACCTCAGTGAAATAATACACATTACATGTCTTCACAATGGAAGCTGTAATGGTAAAATAAATAGCCACATAGCTACCCCATCACTTAAGAATGCCATTTATTTTTTTCAAAGTGCTCCTCTGATGCTCTCTGACACTCTTTTACTTGATTTCAATCATAGATTATGCAATATTCCTTTTATCTAACATACAAACCTGTTCTAAAACTTGCATTTTATGTTCTTCTTTGCCTTTTATTCTTGATGGTATGTGTTCCTTGTGTCAATATTTTGGTGTGAAATAATAAAACTAGGTTTTCCCTTAAGCCTGAGGTACCAAGGGAATGCCTCTGTTCTATAAAAGGTACAAACACATGCCTTGCTACAGATCTTTTCTTTCCTGTCTAGATCTACTGCCGAGCACTGAATGCTCAAGGTCAAGACTTGGAGAATCCACTGGCGCTTAGAGTCAGAGTGATGGATGTAAACGACAACACTCCCAAGTTTTCAATGACTAAATTTCTAGGACAAATAGAAGAAAATTCTAATGCAAGTGAGTCATGTGCACTATTCAAGAACCAATGAGTTGATGACTGAATTGCTGTTGCTAGTCAACAGGGCTGAGCTGTGGTAAGGTAAACAGCAGCTGGGAGAAACTGTAGAAAGCATCCAGAACCAACAACCCAGGGAAGAGTTGCACTGTCAGCCCAGGAGCACCTACAAAGCAACAAGTGGGATTGAGACTCATGCCTCGTGCTCCTTGTAGATACTTACACTACATCCCAACAGGATCTCCAAGTGCATACAGGCTCATAGAAATGAGAACTTACTCCCTACCTGAGTGTGTTTGAAAGGCAATCCCACTCATATATGGTATCAAAATTATTACTTTAAATTTNATTTTTATCCAGACATATGAAATGTACCTCTTTATCAGAGTACATTATCCAGTACAATGTACAATTACCAAACAAGGANCAAGAGCATTCTGCTCTCATTAACCAGTAAGCCTTGAAGAATTCCATACTCTCCTTCTACATCCTATCAAAATATATCATAGATTGATACTCTATTCTGCTGTAGAAGAAATTAAAAGAGCTCATGCATAATAACTTTGATCAAGGCTACACAAACCAAGCCAGACAAAGGAAAACAAATATCATCTGTTCTCACTCCTTTCCAAGGCACACTTGCAGAGNGATGTGGTGAACATTACCCAGAAGAAACTGGGGAGAAGATAAGTAATAGATAAGTTGACTATTTTAAGTCACTCAAAGATACCCAATCCAAATAATCTGTTTTGATGCTTAGAGCTGTTCTTTTTTTATTCGATATTTTCTTTATTTACATTTCACATGTTTTCCCCTTTCCAGGNCTCCCCTTCAGGAAACTCACAATCTGATCCCTCTTCCCCCTGCCACTAGGAGGGTGCTCCCCCCACCCACCCACCCACTCTCATCTTCCTGCCCTGGCATTGCCCTACACTGGGGCATCGGTCCCACTCAGGCCCAAGGGCTTAGAGCTTTCCTTAACCACAAATGAATGCTTTGTTTCACAAATGAAACAAATCTTTGCTTCCCCTTTTGATTCAAACTATAATGAATATAATCATTCCTCTTTACCTGGTTTGGTTCTAGGGCCTCTGAAGATAAAGAGATCTATGAAGTTCATATCTTTTTACAAATAAAGTCTTGTTTCCATAAACTCACTTACATCTCTTCACAGATTTTTAATTATTTCTAGATGGCAATAATGCCCAATACAATGAAAATGTCATATAAATATTTACTAACCCATAGCTCATGACATGAAAAAGTCTTTAAGTAGTCAGTCGGATGTAATGTAACTTCTTTGAATTTTTCCCATTCATTATTGGCTGAATTGTGGACATGACACCTACAGCCGCAGAGAGGGAATTTCAATGGTTCTCTTTGCTCAGGTTGCTGGTTTGTACATCATAAATGTGTTATAAATGTAAGCTCATATGGCTCACCATAAATATTGGAAGCATTTCTCTCAAATGTTTCTAACTGGTGGCACTAAAACTATATTCCATTGTAGCATTTTTTTAAGGACTCTAATAATCTCAGAGTAGAGTTACTGCCCTGTGGCTTCTACCTAAAAATTTAATGACCAAATAATCAATTACCTAAGTGAGACAGTGCATACCACTGAAGATTGTTCAAAAGATGTGAAGCTAAGAGGGAGAAGTGAAAGAAGAGAAAAGGGACAGAAGATAATACTGGGGAAAGAAGCAAAAAGAGAAGGGATTGGATGTCCTGTATGACTAGAAAATTATGTCAGAAACANTTTACAGAGTAGAACACCATTCCAGGTGATAAATTAAAGTCAACAGCTTTGCATGCCCATGAATGTCATTCATTAAAACTATATACTAGATT
>NW_018391641.1:21582-22772 GCF_900095145.1 Mus pahari
GAGCCTTCTGACTCACCAATGTTCATCATCAACAGAAAAACTGGAGAAATCAGAACAATGAATAATTTTCTAGACAGAGAGGTAATCCTTCATCTTTTCATGAATTTTTATTCAAAGGAACTGGCTCTAAAGTGATGGTGCTTAAGAGAAAGAAAAACTAAAAGAATGTGGTAAAACATTGTATGTGTGGTCCTGTGTGTACTAGAACATTCTTGTGAAAGTCAGGAGACAACTTCTAAGAGTTGGATCTCTCCTTGTATCATGGGGGGAGGGGGGTCTCTCAAGCTTTCAGGTTTATGGTAAGTGCCTTCAACTGCTAAGCCATCTTACCAGCCCTATTTATACTAAAAAATTAATTTAAAACATTTTTGCAAACAATATGTTTTGATCATATCCTTTTCCCTCTTCTAACTCCTCCCAGATTTTCCTCATCGCCCTGCCCACCCTACTTCATTCTCTCCCCTCCCCATTTTCATTCAAAGGAAATCAAGGGTCAAAACAAACTCACATGAACTAGTAAGATAAAAATTATTAAAATAATAAACTCACACACACACACACACAAATAGGAGTCTGGTTAGTGTAAGTACTCCTGGACATGGGCCCTGCCCTGGACTGTGACTGATAAATGACATCCCACTGTTTTCTATTTTCCAGCAGGAATCACTTGCAAATAGCTTCTCAACTGGGGGTGGGATTATGTGTCCACTTCTCCACAGGGCTGGGGTTTTGTTTCATTAGAACCTATACAGGTCTGTGGATGATTTTAGGTTACTTAAAGTTCTTTATAGACTAATTTGAAAAACACCTTTTGAAAAAAAAGTATGGTTATCTAGTCTTTTCTTTTTCTCTAAGAGTATTTTATAATCCAACAAAAATATATTAACATCAAAATAATTTTAGCAGTAAAGTTCTCTTAGAAAGGGAGTTAGAAGTGAAGGCTCTTCAAAATCACTGAGTATACTGAGGACCATGAAGAAAAGTCCTGAAGTTATATTCATAATTGGGAATTATTATGTTTATGTATAAGTCTAAGGATGCTTCTATAGCTTTTACCAACTTCTAAAAGTAGAGTCACCACTGAATAGAATCAACGTAGAAACATCATCAGTGACTCCATCCCCACTCTCCACTTCCACTAGACACCTCTGTACTTGTCTTAAATACTCAGAGGCTTATGGCTCATAGCA
>NW_018391641.1:24907-27047 GCF_900095145.1 Mus pahari
AGAGGAGCAAGGGGAGGAGTTTATAGGGGACTTTTGTGATAGCATTTGAAATATTAAAAAAATGGGGAAAAATAAAGAAAATATCTAATTTAAAAAAGTTATTCACTGAGTGTGTGTGCATATATGTGTGTGTGTGTGTGTGTGTGTATGTGGTGTACATGTATGTGTATGTGTATGTGTGTGTACATATACATATACAAACTACATTCACATATATATGCTATAATTGGTGTTTAAATTTCAAATAAAATAATTCTATAATCCAAGAATTTTAGATGACCAAGAGAGCTCAGTATATGTATATTTTATTTAAAATATTCATAAAAATTCAGAAAAGATATATTTGGTACATAAAGAACATATCAACAATCTGGGAAATTTTACATATTGTGGATTTGGATATCAACTTCTATAAGAACAATTACTACTTGATTATAATGTGAAATAATTTTAAAACATATTGAAGGAAATAAGATATATATAAATATATACATGCATATATATGCATGTATATGTAAAATTGACATTCAAAATGTCACACTGAGGTGAGTAATTTAGAGTTCTTCAGGGAAAAGGCTAGTAAAATCTTTAATGTATTTGATTCATAGTTTGTTATAGAAATAGGTACTCGGTCAGAAACATAAAATGTTATCAGCTAACATAAATTGTCTTTGCACTGAAGATATATTAATTAAATCATATGTTGAATTTAAGCAGTTAACTGATTTTTGTGAGCAATTAGAACTCATGTCCCAAAAAGCTTTTAACCTTTTTTAAAAAGATCCAGGAAAACTAGATTTTCCCCCTTACTCTGCTTACATGTGACCTTGAACTTAGCACCCAGCAAGTAAGACTGGACTGGGTAATCACAGGGATTTGTGTTCAACCACTTAACTGAAACAAGAACATACTAAATGACTTGGAGTGGTCTCAAAGTATTTCTCTGTCCTCTGAGCTGTTATCTTACAGTATGACTAATTATCTCTGTGTGTTCTAGCCCCTAGATTATGAAGCCATGAAGAATCTACAGCTTAGTATTGGTGTTCGAAATGTAGCTGAATTCCACCAGTCAATTCTTTCTCAATATAGACTCACAGCAACTATGGTCACTGTGACTGTGATAAATGTCATCGAGGGCTCTGTGTTCCGGCCAGGTTCAAAGACATTTGTAGTAGACAGTAAAATGGAAGCAAATCACAGAGTGGGAGAGTTTGTGGCTACAGACCTGGACACAGGTCTAGCTTCCACAAATGTTAGGTAAGAATGGCATTTTCCAACTAAAATGTTAACCTTAGGGGATCATGAGAAGGGAGAGGGAAAGAATGAAAGCAAAAACTGTTTGGGGGAAGGAAGGGAGCCAATCAGGAGGACTGGCAGCATAAGGTGGGTGGGAGGGAAGGAGAATGAATGAGCACAAACTGGATTTGACAAAGTGTGTTTTCAGACACATATGAAAAGACACAAGAAACCCATAATTGTGTATACTAGCCTTATAAACATAATTTGAGAACTTCTTGATTTGAAAGACAGCTTTAATTTCTATTATTTCTTTTAAATACAGATATGAAATGGGAAATAACCCAGAGAACTTGCTGGCTGTTGACTCAAGAACAGGCATAATAACTTTAAGAAACAGAGTTACTATGGAACAATACAAAAGGCTTAATGGGAGATATGAAGGAATAATGCTATCAATAGATGGTAAGGAATAATTTTCACTTCTAGAGGAAGCCAGGAATAAATATTCTAAAATAATTTAAACTATTATTATTTAAAAAAAATCCTCTTTTCAGGATCCCTGTGGATAGGAGGAGAAGGGGCAATATGATAAAGGATTAGTATGGATATAGAAGAGCCAGGGAATAGAGGTGGGGGCTGTGATTGGAATGCAAGTGAATTTGAAAAGCTCCTTTTCAATAGAAGTTGTCCTGCAGAAATGAGCACTGTATACTCAAACTGTCCTGTCACATCATTTAATGATTACTGGATTGTAGAGGAGACACCACATCCATCAATAACACAGTCTTCTGCAAAATGAGAAAATAACAATGTATGCTGGTAATGGTTAAAAAACAAAAGAAAATAGTAAGACATATAAAAGCAGCATGAACATCATTGAATGCCCTGTAAGGACAGATAA
>NW_018391641.1:27922-31076 GCF_900095145.1 Mus pahari
GACAATAGTTTCTTCCACTGTCAACCTTGTTACAGATTCCCTTCAGAGGACCTGCACGGGGACAATCATCATTGAACTTAGTGGCACTGACTGGGTAACAGGTGATGGCAGTTCCAGTGGCAGTGGTGGTGACCGTGACCGAGTGACTAGTGGTTATCAAAGCACTTCCACTGTGGATCCACAACTTGTCACGGGATCATGGGGAGTCAGCTCAGGCGGTGGAGGCAGCGGAGTTAGCAACACTCCCAGTAGGCAAATTACCGTAGAAGAACCTGAACCCTTTGATAACCTACAAGACAACGTTCACTTTGGGCCTGCAGGCATCGGGCTGCTCATCATGGGGTTCCTAGTCTTAGGATGTAAGTGTTTCAATCCTACTTTTGACATGTGTCTCTTAAACAATATGGGAAAAGAAATCAAATAGTCTACGTGTTCAGCTTAACAGTATGAGTCTGTAAGCATTGCCTAACCAGGTGTTCTGAGTTTTGCTGTTGTTCTTGTTTACCTCACAGCACAGCTAGGTGAGGAGAGGTCCCACAAGTGAAGGCTATGGCACATCTGGGGCCACCACAGTAGCCTTAGTCGTGGACAGAAAGACAAACATATAGAATCCAACAGATGTTCCTGGTGGAATTTAACATTGCCCTAAATCATGACAGAAAGCAGGGGGTACATTGCTGTCTACACACTGTCATTTAGTTAATATGAACATTGAAATTTGCAGCTGAGCATGGTGGCACACACCTACCATCTAAGCAGTTGGGAGGTTTCCATTTTCAAATGTAGACTCATAAAATATTGGGAGTAAACAAGCTTCCCATATTTAATTAATTAACCACAAAATGTACATTGAAAAAACTCACATACAAAATTTAAAAATATTTTTCCACCTTCATTTCTCTCTGTTTAAATATATTTATTTTTATTTTGTGTGCCTAAGTGTTTTTGCCTAAATGAATGTAAATATAAGCTTGTGGGCCTGGTCCACCAACTCCTTGCAATTGAAGCTGTGGATGGTTGTGAGTCACAGTGTGGAGAACCGAATCATAGCCCTGTGACAGTGCTTCACCACCCCACCGCCCCCCTATTGGTTTTAACAAGTGAGCAGCTACTTCTTCACTAGGTTTTCTCTGAGTTTAATCCACCTTTTGGAACATTTCCTCAGCCTACATCCATATAATCTACAAAGAAATTTGAATACACTGAGAACACAGTTTAAAGTGAAATGCTTTCTCTAGAATGGGTATTATACTTCAAAAAATTTATTTAACACTTCTGTGTTAAATAACAGGAACTCCCCCCCCCATATTGGCTCATAAGAAATAGAATAAGAAGCAGGAAACGTCCTATGAGAAAAATCATGAGTTTGAAATGGATTTTTCTCATCAAAATAAACCAAATCAAGGAAGATGCAAGAGTGCTAGCCAACTTAAGGAACACAGTGTGAGCTACGTGCCAGCAGAGATACTCCTCTACACTTTGCAGTCAAGTCATTGCTTTATTAAAGTAAACTAAACAGCAAAGAGCTGATGATGACTGCTAGAAATAACAGCTAACGTTCATTTTCTGTTTCCCTAATGATCAATGTTCACTATCAGACAGTATGGCTAATGAAGGCTTTCAATGTTATATACAAGCCTTTGCGTCAATAACTTTACATTTAATTTCTTTGCTCTATCTTACAGATTTCCCCCCAAAAGCAAAGTTAGTTGGGGATTTTTGGGTTTTGTTGTTGTTGTAGTTGTTGTTGTTGTTGTTGTTGTTGTTGTTGTTGTTGTTTTTCTTCTCTTATCTCTGTCCCCCCTCTTCTCTGCATTAATTTTTCCTTCAATTATTTACACATTCTTCTTTCCTATCTTTTCTATCAGAATTATCTGGACGGATTCTATGAAAATCTCAAACAGATTAGAAAGAAAAGACATTGCTAAAGTGTGATAATCTTTATGTAAGGATTGTCTAAAGACAGATGTCTCTGTAGCAGACAATAATAACGTTCCTAAGAATAACTTATAATTGAGTGAGATTTTTCCCTTAAAATACAGAAAGAGAAATCTATGCAAACAGAAAAGTAAATGCAGGCAGGAAGGATCAGAACTGATGCCTGCCTTCAGCTTTCTTTAGTGTCTGCTGTTTCCTGAGTGATGATAGGGAAAAGAATCACCTATCTTTGTTTTTTGTTTGTTTTTTTTTTTTTAGATATATTCTTTATTTACATTTCAAATACTATCCCCTTTCCTAGTTTCCCCGCAGAAAACCCCCATCCCCATCCTACCCACTCCCCAACCCACCCCTCCCATTCCTGGTCCTGGCATCCCCCTATACATAGAGCCTTCACAGGACCAAGGGCCTCTCCTCCCATTGATGACCNACTAGGCCACACTCTGCTACATATATAACTAGAGCCACAAGTTCCACCATGTGTTTTCTTTGATTGGTGTTTTAGTTACAAGGAGCTCTGGGGGTACTGGTTAGTTCATATTGATGTCCCTCCTATGGGGCTTCAGACCTCTTCAGTTCCCTTGGTATTTTCTCTGGCTCCTTCATTGGAGACCTTGTGCTACTTCCAATGGATGACTGTGAGCATTCAGGTCTGTATTTGCCAGGCACTGGTAGAGCCTCACAGGAGACAGTTATATCAGCCTCCTGTAAATAGGCTCTTGTTGGTAATTGCCTAGTGTCTGGGTTTGCTGGTTGTTTGTGGGATGGATCCCCAGGTGGGGTGGTCTCTGAATGGCCATTCCTTAAGTGACTCCTATATACTTTGTCTCTATAATTCCTTTATTGGTTATTTTGTTCCAAATTCTGAGAAGGAACGAAGTATCCATACTTTGGTCTTCATTCTTCTTGAGTTTCATGTGTTTAGCAAATTGTATCTTGAGTATTCTAAGTTTCTGGACTAATATCCACTTATCAGTGAGTGCATATAATATGTGTGCTTTTGTGATTGGGTTACATCACTTAGGATGATATCTTCCAGATATATCCATTGGCCTAAGAATTTCATAAATTCATTGTTTTTAATAGTAGTACTCCATTGTGTAGATGTACCACATTTTCTGTATCCATTCTTCTGTTGAGGGACATATAGGCTCTTTCCAGCTTCTGACTATTATATATAAGGCTGCTATGAACATAGTGGAGCATGTGTCATTAC
>NW_018391641.1:33946-35055 GCF_900095145.1 Mus pahari
GTGAAGGGTGTTGTTTCCCTAATTTCTTTCTCCTCCTGTTTATCCTTTGTGTAGAGAAAGGCCACTGATTTGTTTGAGTTAATTTTATATCCAGGTACTGAACTGAAGCTGTTTATCAGGTTTAGGAGTTCTCTGGTGGAATTTTTAGGGACAGATATACATACTATCATATCATCTGCAAATAGTGATATTTTGACTTCTTCCTTTCCAATTTGTATTCCCTTGATCTCCTTTTGTTGTCTAATTGCTCTGGCAAGGATTTCAAGTAGTCTATTTAATAGGTAGCAAGAAAGTGGGCACCCTTGTCTAGTCCCTGATTTTAGTGGGATTGCTTCAAGTTTCTCTCCATTTAGTTTGATGTTGGCCACTGGTTTGCTGTATATTGTTTTTATTATGTTTAGGTATGGGCCTTGAATTCCTGATCTTTCCAAGACTTTTATCATGAATGGGTGTTGGATATTGTCTAATGTTTTCTCCGAATCTAATTAGATGATCATGTGGTTTTTGTCTTTGAGATTGTTTATAAGATTGATTACGTTGATGGATTTCCATATATTAAACCATCCCTGCATCCCAGGAATGATGCCTACTTGATCACGATGGATGATCATTGTGATGAAGAATCACCTTTTTGTTGTTGCTGTTTTTGTTGTTTTGTTTTGTTTGTTTGTATTTTTCCCAATTTTTATTAGGTATTTACTTCATTTACATTTTAATTGCTAGCCCCAAAGTCCCCTATACCCTCCCCCCGCCCCGCTCACCTACCCTCCCACACCCCCTTCTTGGCCCTGGTGTTCACCTGTACTGGGGCTTATAAAGTTTGCAAGACCAAGGGGCCTCTCTTCCCAATAATGGCTGACTGGACCATCTTCTGCTACATATGCAGCTAGAGATACGAACTTTGGGGGTGCTGGTTAGTTCATATTGTTGTTCCACCTATAGGGTTGCAGACACCTCCAGCTCCTTGGGTACTTTCTCTAGCTCCTCTATTGGTGGCCTGTGTTCCATCTGATAGCTGACTGTGAGCATCCAATTCTGTGTTTGCCAGGCACTGGCATAGCCTCACAAGAGACAGCTATATCAGGGTCCTTTCAGCAAAATCTTGCTGG
>NW_018391641.1:35560-37586 GCF_900095145.1 Mus pahari
CTCAGGAATTCTCATTTAACAAGTAGAAATCGGAGTGTTTTCTTTCAACACGGTGCACTGCTAACCCCTTACCTCTCTCTCCTTCAGTGGTTCCATTCCTGCTGATCTGCTGTGATTGTGGAGGGGCCCCTGGTGGTGGAGCTGGATTTGAACCTGTTCCAGAATGTTCTGATGGAGCAATTCACACGTGGGCTGTAGAAGGGCCACAGCCTGAACCCCATGATGTAAGTGCTAAGACTAAGAATGAGATTAGGGGACTCACCAAAATTCTGTCTCCAGGTGTGCCCTACAATGATAAAAATTACACTACCTGTAGTTATTGGGTCACCAGGAAGGAAAGGGAGAAGATCAAATGTACTCAAAACTCAGTAGAGGTCACCAGGTAAGACGTAAAAATTAGATCCAACTTTTAAGTTGAATTCAAAATAATCCTAAATAGTCTTCTTTTAGGAATTCTGTGGTAATTTTAGAATAAAAATATACAAGTAGAGGAAGAAAAGGCTCATTGCAAATGGGAAAATGTTGTCTTTGTCTTTTAGGGGATTACCACCATCTGTGTGCCACAAATGCCACCTGGTAATGCCAATGTTATAGAATATATTGACAACTCAGGTAAGAAAAAGACAACTTTCCAACAATACACATAACTAAAATAGGCCATGTTCTATATTTGGGCATCTTATTGTATAGGATTTTTTGTTTTGGGGTGGGGGGTGTGGGGTTGTCTGGGGGGTGTCTTTAAATATGTTTTTATAATTCCTTCTCCAATAACGTATGTGTAAATAAAATGAATAATAAAGGACAGCCTACTGTAACTGGTCTGACATGCTGTATATTTTATTTTTGGTTGTCAGCCTATGTATCCTTTAACGGCTGAGCCATCTCTCCAGTCCACATCTGTATATTTTAAAATCTTTCTTGATCATCAGAAAGATGCTGCAATCAGGCTCTCTGTGAATAGAAGTACCAAAATACAATCATGAATTTTCTAACAGAAGAAATACTACATTTGTGTGTGTGTGTATGTGCATGTGTATATATGTGTGTGTATGTGTGTGTGAGTGTGTATGTGTGAGTGTCTGTGTATAGAAACTTATCCCATATTTTATTCAGTATTTTTTACATTAGTGACATTTTTTACAGAGAAAACTATGTCCTTTCTTAGCGTAAGTATAACCATTGACATATGAAACTTTTGTTTAAATTCTTAAATTGAAAGCAAATAGACAAAACACTTTCAAAAGCTCCCAAAGTGATCTGCTAAGGTTGTACATACACTGGGGAGTTTCTCTTTGCTTAGTTTTAACACTGAGTGTCTACAATTATCTTCAACCAAATATCTAGATTAACTCCCAAGCAGAAGCTAGGAAGCTACTGCTGTAATAAAAAAGAAAGGAAAGAGAGAGAGAGAGAGAGAGAGAGAGAGAGAGAGAGAGAGAGAGAAATAAATTGTATCAGTAGAAATAGTCTTACTGTTTTACTATTTTTTTAACAAAGATTCTTTTTATTTATTACAGTTACTGCTCTGCTTCTATGTGGAAACCTCACATTTCACTTGCTTTAGAGTCTTCTTTTTCATTATTTTATTAGATATTTACTTCATTTACATTTCAAATGCTATCCCAAATGTCCCTTATACCCTCCCCCACCCTACTCTCTACCCACCCACTCCCACTTCTTGGCCCTGGCATTCCCCTGTATGAGGCATATAAAGTTTGCAAGACCATGGGGCCTCTCTTCCCAATGATGGCTGACTATCCCATCTTCTGCTATATATGCAGCTAGAGACATGAGCTCTGGGGGTACTGATTACTTCATGCTGTTGTTCCACCTATAGGGTTGCAGACCCCTTCAGTTCCTTGGGTAATTTCTCTAGCTCCTCCATTGGGGTCTCTGTGTTCTATGCTATAGATGACTGTGGGCATCCACTTCTACATTTGCCAGGCACTGGCATAGCCTCACAAGAGATAGCTATATCAGTGTCCTTTCAGCAAGTTCTTGCTGACATATTCAATAGTGTCTGCAT
>NW_018391641.1:39096-42023 GCF_900095145.1 Mus pahari
TTGAGATCTTCAATTTCTTTCTTCAGAGACTTGAAGTTCTTGTCATACAGATCTTTCACTTCCTTAGTTAGAGTCACACCAAGGTATTTTATATTTTTTGTGACTATTGTGAAGGGTGTTGTTTCCCTAACTTCTGTTTTACTTAAAAAAAAATGTTCCTTGTTTTCTCAGTTTCCTCTTAGTCTTTTTAGCAATTATTTTTTTAAATTAGTTATTTTTTATTTTGTGCGTACGAGTGTTTGTCTGCTTGTATATCTGTGCAGAGTATGTGAGTGTGTTGTCCTTGGAGGACAGAAGAGAGCATCAGATACTCTGGAGTTGTACTTACAGATAGTGGTGAGCTGGTCTGTGGGTCCTGGGGTACCAAACCCTTGTTCTCTGCAACAGCAGTAACTGCTGCTTTTAACCACTGAGCCATCTCTCCAGCCCCTATTGAATTACCTTCCTACTTTGAATACTCTGAAACACACCAGACATAGAAAAGTTTCTATTTTGTTGAACTGGATTCAATAGTCTGTATTTCTTCTGTATGACAAATCACTGTTCCCATTTCTCTTCCTGGTGTGCCCATTTTTCTTAGTGGTGCCAATATTTCCCCATGCAGAAAACAGAAAGCCACTGAGTCACATGCCAGCCCGCATTAATCTGCAGTTGATACCTGAGAAATTTCAGATCATCAAAACCACCAATATTTATCTATGCATTTATTTTCTCCTTAAGTCTATGAAATTTCACACAAATCCTAAAGTAGCATGAAAGGCATCAGGATGATGGAAATATGAAACGTGTGTTTCCCCAGACTCAAAGAAGCATGCTGTGCCCTGGACATCTTCCCTGCTGTGCACCCTGGTTCTGCACAACACCATTAATTTCATTTCCTTTTATTTCACTGCCTCAACATTTAGCATGCTTCTTCCCCTCTCATGACCAAGTGTTTACCCAAGATGAATCCAGGAAATTATTTTTCCGTTGTAGCTATGTATGGCCTTTGTCTGAAATTCAGTGACTATTATGCATTCTACAGGAGTCCATGCACATTCAGAAATACATCAGAAGTATGCTGATACTGTTGTCTAACCTTTAGAATTGAAGCTACTTAACTCAACTTGAGTCAGTTTGAGATCCAACTATTCCACTCACAGATTTTTATTATCTCTCCGCCCTTTTTTTCACACATCACATAGAAAGGCTGATGATTAAAATTAGCAAGCTGGTTAATATTATTTTGTCTTTCCTAATATTGTTTTGAATTGAATAGTATAATTATCCATCCTTTGTGTATCATGTCCATCTCTTCTCTGCTCATCATGCATACTTGAATGAAGAAACTAAACATAATAGTTTTTAGCTTACACCACACTAGAGAAATTAAATTTATGGGTTCAATGTTTCTAGGAGTTTATACAAATGAATATTGTGGCAGAGAAATGCAAGATTTGAGAGGAGGAGAAAGAACCACAGGATTTGAACTGATGGATGGAGTTAAAACATCAGCTGCACCAGAGATGTGCCAAGAATATTCAGGAACATTAAGAAGAAATTCAATGAGAGAATGTAGAGATGGGGGTCTCAATATGAATTTCATGGAAAGTTACTTCTGCCAGGTAAGGCTTTTAGCCACATGCTTTCCTCTCCATCCACCTCGTTCCGAGCTCTCACCAGTTCCCACAAGGGCCCTGCCAATCTAGTCTTCATGATCAACTGTCCTTGTGTGTTGGTCGATGTTTCTGAAGCTCTAATTCAAGCATTTTTCTCTCACAGTTAAACACTGCCTGAGGTTCTATTTTATTTGTAATTTACATTTCAAATTCATGATTCAGGTGCCACCTTAACAGCTCCATCTCCCCCTCAGCACCAACGTATTGCTTTATCCACAGGAGACTGCTTACCTCATGCTTATGGCTATTCTTGTCTACTCTACAGTGTTGTGTTGTGTAGTGTGGTTGTTCTTTGGTTGTTGTTCCCCTTCCTTCCTCTCTCATACACATTTCTAGCCACCCTTCAAGATTCAATTCAAATTCCCCACCTCTCTGAAGCTTTAGTAGTTACTTCAATCATTCAGAATAGCATACATATTTATTCCATACTTTGATGGGTTGCTTTTAAAACACAATTTATAAAATTCAAAATTAAGAGAAATTTATTATGATTTTTGTGTCTAGCAACTTTATTTCTAACCCATAAATTCTTTACATGATATTGACAAGTAAAACCTGAATCCAGAATCAAATTGTTCTGTCTTACCAAAAAACATCAAAATCCCATCCATCTTGCCTCAACAAAAGAAAATGCAAGGTGAGCGAACCCATCCACCAACTCTAAATATCCCTTTTGGAGTAAAAAAAGTTCCTTCCACCAGATCTTTTGTGCACATTACTTTTATTTCCCTCCTAAATCACTGATAAGATAGATGAGGTGTGGATTTTGGCATATGATTTTGTGTTCAAAGTGTACTATTTTAAGCAAGTTTACCTAAAGAAAATTTTAAAGATCAAATTCATTGGAATTATACCAAAATAACTTCAAATTGAACTCTTTCAACCATCTATGGAATCATTTTTTAAAGCAATTCTAGTAAATATCAGAATTTAGATACATTCATCTAACCATAAAAAAAGATATTGTTTCTCTTTGTTGAATAATCTTTATTCTGTACTAATTAGAAAGCCTATGCATATGCGGATGAAGATGAAGGACGTCCATCCAATGACTGTTTGCTCATCTATGACATCGAAGGTGTGGGTTCCCCTGCAGGCTCCGTGGGCTGTTGCAGCTTCATTGGAGAAGATCTAGATGAGAGCTTCCTGGATACCTTGGGGCCCAAGTTTAAGAAGTTGGCAGATATCAGCCTGGGAAAAGAAATAGACTCATACCCAGATCCTGATCCTTCTTGGCCTCCTCAGAGCACCGAACCGATGTGTCCCCAG
>NW_018391641.1:42233-47574 GCF_900095145.1 Mus pahari
TTAGAGATACCTGACTTAAGAGATGGAGCAAATGTTATAGTGACAGAAAGGGTAATAGCACCAGGCTCAAGTCTACCCACTTCTCTAACCATTCCTAACCCTCNAGAGACCTCAAATGTAGTTGTGACAGAAAGAGTGATCCAACCAACCTCTGGCATGATAGGCAACCTGAGCATGCCCCCTGAGTTATCAAGTGCCCACAACGTGATTGTGACAGAGAGAGTGGTTTCTGGTGCAGGTATGGGTGGAATTGCTGGCACTGCTGGNTTANGTGGGNTTGGAGGCATAGGCAGCAGTGGCCTTGTTAGCACCACCATGGGTGCTGGTGGCACTGGGCTNANCATGGGAGGGACAGCCACTATTGGCCACATGAGGAGTGCCTCTGACCATCACTTTAGCCAGACAGTTGGATCTGCCTCCCCTAGCATGGCTCGAAGTCGAATCACGAAGTANANTACGGTACAGTATACCAAGTAGTCATGGTCCCAGAGTATTGTTCAGAACCATCTCAGTGGCTTACATCCAACTCCTCCCCATCCCCAATCTAACAGTTCAATTTATGATGCAAAGCAGGCTATGGGAGACCTGTGGAGTAAGAAAGAGCCACAGTGATAGTAACACATGGAAACATTACCATGGGGAAGAGTGCTCCCTAGCATTGGTAAACTTTTTTCTTTTATTAACACTAACAAAATAATGACATTGGACTTGAGATACAATCTTATTTGTGGCTATGTGGTCCACAGGGTTGTTTTTGGTTTTAGGTTTTTAATGTGTGCCCTGTAGGATATCAGCAGGATGTTGAATAAATAAAACATGGCTACATAAAAGCATTGGCTTTAAATGGCAATCAGAAGAATTCTTATTGCTGTTCAGAAATTAACAAAAAAGGTTTGAATGTGTAGCTTGAGCTCACATAAGTTAGGAAAATGTGACATTTCCTTCCCATATGTCTTGTCTGTTTCACGGGTAATACAAATAAAAAATCATTCCACAGATTCAGGCTAAGGTTATTAAAATTCTAACTACATAGCTATATACATAAGATACCAGTTATTATTACTGTGACCACATCTAAACTTAATTGGATGGAATCATTTTCAAATTAAGAAATATGTTCTGGTAGAAAAGCCCATAGACAGTAATAATATCATGAGACTCTTTTGGCACAAACTGAGCCTGAATCTCAGATGTGGTTTTAGTTAAGTCTCCTGTGGAGTTGGGGTCTTTCCTGGCTCCCACTGTGTTTCATGGGTGTGACTTTGAAGAATATTGCTTCCTGGGTGGATGAAGGACACCATGCTCACTTTTGCCTTTACCACTGTAGTTGAAGGGAAAGTTGCAAATGACACACGACATGGCTGCCCCCACGAGTGTTAAATCTCCTCCCATGTACATACAGGACAGTATTATCTCTTCAGTTTAAGCAGTAAGTCATACTCGTTCCTGTGCAGCTCTTTGGGGAATAAATCCATAGTTATCATTATGTACCTAAGCTGAGCTTTTGGGAAGAAACTCACAGTATGGCTAAGCATTGGGGTAATTTTTCAGGGGGATCTGAGGGAGGGGAACTGTTTTTAGAACATGAAAACTGTCTTAAGTGGAAAATGTTAGAAAATAATTGTTCAGTAAAGGAAAATCATATGATAATATATAGTTGAGATTAGTGTCATCGTTTGAATGAGCCTCTGCTGCCATTTGGAAGTGATTAACCATAACCCTTTACTAGAATTGATGTTACTTTAGAAAAGAATGATGTAGTTATTAGACAAGCCCATTCCTTATCTAAAATGTGTTATGCACACAACTTTGAAGTTTCTCTTTGATTTGTTAATAATGCCTTGGCTTCTAAGCATTCAAACTTAAAGACAGTTTACAAGTTATAGTATGATATATTTTTCTAGCTTTGTAATTTAGTAATGTGCTATTTATGATGTGTTGTTTCTGTATTTTTGCCAACTGGTGTTCCCTGGTTCAAACCTCTCAGAAGAATCAAAGCTTTCGAGGTGTCAGGTGCATTTATGCAGGGTAGAGGAATCTTTTCTTGCTTTTAAATCAGTGTTAAAATCAGCTCACTAAAGTAAAATCCCATACATATATAGCAAAATATGAACATGGAAAATACTGGTCCTGAGTTGTGAATTATGTACAGCTTCTAAATATGTATTCATATGCTGCCTATTCATTTCAGGGTGTCACAGAATCACACATTTATCAAAAACCAGGAATGATTGATTATTCCAGCAAGAGCTAATTTGTTCTATATAACAGTGGATATTCCAAATATATTAAAGGCCACAATATGTCCAATTTTAACTGTATAAAACATGTACAATTTTGTTAACATGCAGCAATCCAAAATGCAGAGGCATAAATAAAGTCACTCAAAGGAATCTTTCTTTTATTGTGTTATAAAATGTAGGGTAATGCATTGAAGATACAGTTTGGGTATTGGTTTTTGTTTTTCTGTTTTTTTTTAATTTTTAGAGATAAGCTCAAAAGGTATTTGTTGAAATATACTTGAAGATGCCTAGGTTTGAAAGTTTGAACAGATAGAAATAATTAATATACTTTTCCTTCCTTCCCTTTTGTTCATTCATTCATCCAAAGGCAAGTGTACTTGTTGCCCTAATGTGCTATACTCTGGCTATATCTTTGCTTCGATGTCTGATGAATACCAAATATTTTTTTCATTGCCTAACAAGTGGCAATATGGCAATCTTTAATAAATGTGATCAACATTCATCAGTTATATAAGACCTAGGAAAATAAAACTTTAAATGAAAACTTGTCTTCCTTCTTCCTGGGACAGTTAAATTCAGATCAAACTATTTCTTTTGGGATTGTACAATGGGCCCTGTTTAGTCCTGCATTTTACAACGCTGTTTTTTAAAAACACATCATTGCATCACTGAAAGGCCGTTGCTCATATCGTATAACTGAAAGGCAGTTGTCCGTGAATGACCTTTGGGTGTGGGGTAACATATGGGGTTCCACCAGCGGGCATTGGACTGTGAGAAGTCGCAGGATCTTGCTCTGGCGGTGAGGAAAGGGATCCCATGGACCTGCCAGAGTTGGGCTCCAACTCTCAGGCACCACAGACCACTGGGCACTGCGAAAGAGCTGGTTCTGGAGTCCCTGATCCGCACAGAGGACATCCCAGACACGTTGTATGTCTCAAAAGAGCTGAGAACAAAGTGAGGACCCTCGGGTGAACTCTGGCCCAAGAGACCAAAGGAAAAAGGGCAGAAAGAAGAGCTCTGGCTGGTTACTGCGGGGAGGAGTCTGGATAGCTCAGGCAGCTTACTGGGGTGGGGGTGGGGGCAGCTAGGGTTGGTTCAGGGAGGCTTCCTGCTGGGAGGTTAGATAAGAGGCTCATTTGGCTCCTTAGAGGGAAATCTGCCCCATTGCTCCAGCACAGCAGATCCTAATGAGAAAAGATGGTCCATGGTTTTAATGTGTTTGTTGAAGAAAGGCAGAGAAAGGGAGAGGTGTAGAGAAGTAGAGGGTGCCCATGGTCACAAGGAAAGAAGAGAGAATGGAGGAGGAAGGGAGGGCAAGAGTAAGAGTGTAAGAGCAAGAAGGTAAAAGAAGCAAGAGAGAGAGGAGGGGGCAAGAAGCTGGGATACCTTGCTGGGAAACAGGGAGGGTGGAGTCCAGACAGCCTATGTGACTGATGGCCACAGAACTATGGAGCTGGGACCTCATGTCAGGAGCCTAGTGTCTGGAGAGGATGGTAAACAGGCCTTCTGTCCCTTGAAGATTAATCTGCTGGGTCTCCGGGGTTTAAACATAGCTAGACCAGAAAACAGGCTGCCTTTCATGGTCCCACATTTGGGCAAGATTTTGCTCCTTTCTTTCCATGCTGTAATCTGAACTACTAGTGTTATTCCACAGATATAGGAGAGAGATACAATCCTTTTACAAATAAATAGCTATATTTGTGATTCATAAACCAGGCTAATCTTAAAGCAACACGCTTCTAATCAAAGGAAGAAGTAAATTTGGACCATAATGTTATTTTTATGTGTTTTGAAAATAAAGCAAAATACAACATCTGGCTTTCTGAAGAGTAAATCCCCAGGGACAGAATCAAATGTGTCACAAGTGCTTTATTGTTGAGTATGAAACAAATGACACACTCACTGATTTTGACATCTTACTCTCGAAATGTCTGTTGTGTGCTCTCTGCCTCCATGTGCAGTGTCACGAGACTCAATGTAATGTGCTGACAGAATTTTAATCATGCATCTTCAAAAATTACACTTCTATATAGAGTGGATGTTTTCAGTTACATTTATTTCTGAATTCATGCCAAGATTTGGTTAACAACCAATATGCCTTACGTGACTTTAGTAGAACCTTTAAAACATAGTCTCAAAAAAAAATTTATATTCTCTTTTAGAAAGACATTGAAAATCCAAGTAAACTCTGGGTTCTTAGCACTGTTTCATGTGTTTGATAAGTCCCAACCCTTGGGGTAGTTCTGGTATTTGTAGGACCCACTGCACATAGCCCTGGGATGTTCATAATATAGCTCTCACACCCATGAAACTCAGTCTGCCTTCTGCCTCAAGATTTTTCAGTTTGTGTTAGGATGAAGCTTGAGTATATCAACCAAGTACTTTGAAATGCTGAACAGTTTATTGTTTAATTTCTCCATACTCTTTCCATTTTAGTTGTATTTGCATAAACACTCAATGACCAAAATTTACTTATTTTTCTTAGTTTCCCAGCATTTTAAATTCTCATATCCACTTTTGCAGTGTATAAAGCAAAGATGCTTCCTTTCTATCTGAACATTTGAGGGTGGTTTGGCTGCGAGCTCCTTGCTTTATCATCTGTTGACTATTTTAAGACAGTTTGTAATTTCTGAATAATTGTGTTTCTAACAATAAAATAATTGACATTCTTCGACTCTCTTTGTGGAATTAATAATTAAGTAAGTAAGTAAGTATGGGAGATTTTAGATTAGAAGAAATAGTTAAGAGTTATTGAACCCTCATCCAGCACCTTTCCCGCCCGAGGAGGGGTGTATGCCCAGGAGGAGTCTCAAGGCCTGAGCTGCAAGGAGAGCCATCTTTGCTCCAGTTCGCTTAGGCTCCAGTCTACACTAGCGAGAGTGTGGACCACAGAAGCTACACAGCTTCGGGACAGACAGAAGCAACCTAACTTCTGGGACAGACCCTGTTTTGGGCTCCAGAAATTTGGGCACTTTCCTCGCCAGAGGAAACGTGGCCACATGTGAGGGCTCTGGCTGCCAGAGCAGGTGAGATAGTCATATTGTGTCCAGGGTCCCTCAGTGGCTAGTCTGTGCAGGTGAGTGAATAAACTGCAGAGG
>NW_018391642.1:0-1372 GCF_900095145.1 Mus pahari
GATCTGATATTTTTGGAATTTCTTCAGTATCTGTTGTCTCATGTGGGTTTTATGGTATATGTTACAGTTTTGTGTTCATAGGTGCCAAAAGACCAGGCTGGGCTTACAGAGATGTTCTGAGAGAAGGGGCGTCTGGGAGTAGTCATTTTGACTATGTTAATCCTATCTATCCAGTGCTTGCCTGTGAGTATCTGCATCTGTCTCATTCAGCTATTGGTAGAGCCTCTCAAAGAACACCGATGCTAAGCTCATGTCTGCAGGCATAACATAGTATCAGTAGTAATGTTAGGGTTTGGTGACCATCCAGGGGATGCATTCCAAGTTGGTCAGTCAGTGTTCAGCCATTCATTCATGCTCAGCTCCATTATTGTCCCCACATTCCTTTCAGTAAGGAACAGCTTTCAGCTGAAAATGTTGGATGTGAGGGCCTCCACTGGGGACCTGTCCATGTACTGTAGATGGTTTCTTCAGGTTCCATATTCACTCTATTTTACATTTGACTAAGGTTACCCACATTGGGTCCTCAGAGTCTCCCCTTAGAGTTTCTACTCTAAGGGAGTTCTTCTCACTCATTGTAATACCAAATGTCACTGCCCTTGTAGTAACAAAGCTAGCTCCTAAATAATTGAAACTGCATAATTATATTTATTTATTTATCAAGTTTTCAGGTAATAATAACTGAGCAGGTTTCTTCTACTTACATCTTCTAAGTTAATCTGACGTATTCACAATCAAAAATCCAATGATTCTTGCAGTTTTGCACTGATCCGTGTCTCTAGGCTAGAGGTGTTTTCTCCTGAAGTGTCCTGAACTGTCTCCAGACTGAATCCCCACTCCCTTTATTCTTCTCCATGTTATGGTTGGAGGAGGTCCTGCATGATTCTATCACCTGCTTATTAATTGGCTTCTCAGCTCTTATTGAAAAATATGAGTTAACAACTGGGTAGCAATGCTTGTATAATATTGAGGCAGGAACTACTTAATGATTGCAGTGAGATATGGAGGCACAGATATTAGTGTTTGAAGATTATAATGATAATGTATGCCCAGTATACAATAACATTATGACAAACCTTTTGCTGGCTTAAAAGATTTTTGTGTGTTGTTGTTATTGTTGTTTTAGATTTTTTGTTTGTTTTAAACTGCAACACTTGTCTGTGTAGCTTTGCGTGTCCTCAAAGTAGGGGCAGATAAAAGGTAGGCCTCAGACTAAATCTGGCCCTTTTGTGTGTTTGTATGAAATGTGATCCATCGTGCCTGTCATTTTTGTTTGTTTGTTCTTACACTATCTGCTGATGGTCCTGGAATGAAGGTTTTTGTACATGTCAGTCATGTGCTGTTCTGGTAAGCTTCATCCATATCTTGAAGTTTT
>NW_018391642.1:1771-13127 GCF_900095145.1 Mus pahari
AGAAGTCAGATGATGGCCTCAGAATTTATGAAATTATAGTAATGGTTACATATGAGCCCGTATGTAGGTACAGTTAATTGGGCACATTTTTGTAATAACAGCAACTATTCTTCACTGGTGAGACAGCTCTCCTGCTTTATGTCATTATTTATCATCAATATTTACATTGCTGACATTTTCATCTGTCCATGTAAACATGTTTTCCTTTTTAGTAAGATATTATTTAATGTTACAATTAAAATTAGGGCAACTCAAGGTCTGGAAAATGAATATCAACTGGGGTGCATGTATAATTCACTTTAAGAACTTAAGTAATATTCTGCTTTGTTTGTTTGTTGTGGTGTGATTCTTTATTTTTGTAAGGGCTACTGTGTCAATGGTCTACAACTCTGAGTTTCCTAGAACTCATTGTCTAGACCAAGCTGGCATCAAAAACAATAACATATTTGTACCTCTGGATCCTCAGTGCTATAATTAAATACATTCATGAGACTAAGCATCTTGTTCATTACTTTTGTAATTGGGANTTATTCATACAATATCTTTGTGTGCTTACTACTATTGATCTTTTTGCTTATCTCTTTATGTGTATTCATTGGCTTTTGTCTTCCAAGGCTTTCTCCAACTCAAAGGGTGAAGAAATGACAGATGAGAACCTCATTATTCATTTTCCTTTAAAAATGACTTGGTGATCATGATTACATATAAATGTCTCATATTTCATTCTAATGCTACTTTTGTATGTTATATTTGATGTTAAAGAACGCAGTGACATANGATGATNTANTGGTGAGCTTTNCTCNGGAAGAATGGGCTTTGCTGGATCCTTCCCAGAAGAGTCTCTACAAAGATGTGATGCAGGAAACCTGTAGGAACCTCACTGCTATAGGTAAGATTGTGAATGTTGTTTCTCCTTTCAAAAGAGGGGTCAACTGTATTTTAGTTGTGTATTTTTTTGTATGGTTGTTTGTTTTTATTGTTCTTATTGATATACATCTACAATTTCATTTGNGAAGGAGGAAGGATGATGAGAATAAATTAGGCTTGTTTCTAAGGATCACTGAAGAGAGTTTCTNAAATTTTGCCTGATTACACAAATATATCGTGTATTTCCTTGTACTATCTTCTAGGCTATAGCTGGGAAGATCATAATATTGAAGAAGATTGTNAAAATTCTGGAAGACCCAGAAGGTAATTTTCATGTGCATGCTGATCCAAATATGCCTTTGAAGAAACCTTAATTAGTTCTTGAAGTTTTATTTAAAATATGGGGTGTAAATCAGCACAATTTTATGGGTACTGATTATTAAATACTCACAAAAAGGATAACTCAGTGTCAGCTATTTGATTGTGTTTGCAAAGCTTTCCTTTAAGACAGAAAACATGGAAACAATGCCTTAACAGATAGTACCATTTCAAGCACAGCCCCATTCATTCTACAGTATAGAACTGCCAGTCTGTTTAGTCTCATACCATTCAGCCAGTGAAAAAAGTGTACACATTGAATATGAAATCAGTTGATATCCAAAACTGTCTGACATGCAAACATTCCATAGTATTCTGGTGTTACTCATATACATGTTGCTTATATTATTGAGTGTGGAAGTTCATGGAAGTGAAAAAGGTTGTTGTGAAACTTTCATCTAAATGCCACATGTCTATGAGGAACAAAAATTAAAACTAAGTGAATACTATATATATATATATATATATATATATATATATATATATATATATATATTGTTATTCTTCCTTACATAGTTGTATTTTATGGGACTTCTTTGTGAATACATCAAAAACCTCAGACTGCAGAAAATCCCTGAGTATTAGTAATGTAGAAATGTTCTGTTTCTCCTAACTTCCCAAATGTTGTATGGTTCGTGTTATAGGAAAAAATCAGGAATGCAAGCATTGTGGTAAAGCTATGAATGCTTGCACATTTTGTCAAATATATGAAAAACCTCATAAAGGAAAAAGATATTGTACCTTTGTGTCATGTAAATGCTCTTTCCATCACAGGTACTTTTAAAGATGTAAATAATAACCATAATGAATCAAACCATGAATAAACAACATGTCAGAACCTTATTATATCTTATTCCTCTTTACAATTAGAATTTATGGTTAACCTAATCCATATAGATAAATGATTCATTAGTATAATAAATGGGGTAAAACTTATACATGTACTAATTACATACACAGGCTTAAATAAAATCCCACTGTAGAGAAACACTGTGAAAATATCCAATGTGGTAAAGTCTATTTATATCACAGGCATCTTCAATGGGATGGACCAATTAATACTGGAGAAAAAACTTATGAATGTATCCAATATAATGGAGCCTTTGCAAGAAACAATCACCATCAGTTACATAAGACTACAGGATCTTTTATGTCTTATACTGATCATCAAATACAAAGAAGAACACACACTGGAGCAAAACCCTATGAATGTAATCAATGTGGGAAAGCGTTTGCACGGCACAACAATCTTCAAATCCATAAAAGAATACATACTGGAGAAAAACCCTATGAATGTAACCAGTGTGGCAAAGCCTTTGCACAGCTTGGTAATCTTCAGTGTCATGAAAGGATACATACTGGAGAGAAACCCTATGAATGTAACCAATGTGGTAAAGCCTATACACGACACAGCACTCTTCAAAGACATAAAAGAACACATTCTGGAGAGAAACTCAATGAATGTAAACAATGTGGCAAAGCCTTTACATGTCATAGCTATCTTCAAATCCATGAAAGAAGCCATACTGGACAGAAAGTCTATGAATGTGACCAATGTGGCAAAGCTTTTATATGTCACAGTACTCTTCAAATCCATAAAAGAACGCATACTGGAGAGAAACCCTATGAATGTAATCAATGTGGCAAAGCCTTTGCATATCGCAATACTCTTCAAATCCATAAAAGAACACATACTGGGGAGAAACCCTATGAATGCAGTCAATGTGACAAAGCCTTTGCATGTCACAATACTCTTCAGATTCATAAACGAACACATACTGGAGAGAAACCCTATGAATGTAGTCAATGTGGCAAAGGCTTTGCAAGTCACAAATATCTTCGGAAGCATAAAAGAACACATACTGGAGAGAAACCCTATGAATGTAATCAGTGTGGCAAAGCCTTTGCACAATTTGTACATCTTCAATGTCATAAAAGAACACATACTAGAGAGAAACCCTATGAATGTAAAGAATGTGGCAAAGCCTTTGCACTTCACAGCTATCTTCAAATCCATAAAAGAACACATACTGGAGAAAGACCCTATGAATGTAAACAATGTGGCAAAGCCTTTGTAGGTCACAGTAGTCTTCGAAATCATAAAAGAATACATACTGGAGAGAAACCCTATGAATGTAACCAGTGTGGCAAAGCCTTTGCACAAGTTTGTAATCTTCAATTTCATAAAAAAATGCATACTGGAGAGAAACCCTATGAATGTAAACAATGTGGCAAAGCCTTTGCATGTCACAGCTATCTTCAAATCCATAAAAGAACCCATACTGGAGAGAAACCCTATGAATGTAAACAATGTGGCAAAGCCTTTGCATGTCGCAGATATCTTCGAAAGCATAATAGAACACATACTGGAGAGAAACCCTATGAATGTAACCAATGTGGCAAAGCCTATACAGGACACAGCAGTCTTCAAAGACATAGAAGAACACATTCGGGAGAGAAACTCTATGAATGCAAATTATGCGGCAAAGCCTTTACATGTCACAGCTATCTTCAAATCCATGAAAGAAGCCATACTGGAGAGAAACCCTATGAATGTAAACAATGTGGCAAAGCCTTTGCATGTCACAGATATCTTGGAAATCATAAAAGAACACATACTGGAGAGAAACCGTATGAATGTATCCAATGTGGCAAAGCCTACAAACGACACTGCAATCTGCTAAGACATAAAGGAACACATTCTGGAGAGAAAAATCTATGAATGTAAACAATGTGGCAAAGCCTTTACATCTCACAGTACTCTTCACATCCATAAAAGAAGCCATACTGGAGAGAAACCCTATGAATGTAAACAGTGTGGCAAAGCCTTTACATGTCACAGATATCTTCAAAAGCATAATAGAACACATTCTGGAGAGAAACCCTGTGAATGTAATCAGTGTGGCAAACAGTTTGCAGATCACAGCTATCTTCAAATCCACAAAAGAACACATACTAGAGAGAAACCCTAGGAATGTAAACAATGTGACAAAGCCTTTGCAGATCACAAAAATTTTCGAAAACATAAAACAACACATTCTGGAGAGAAACTCTATGAATGTAAATAATGTGGCAAAGCCTATACACAACACATCAATCTTCAAAGACATAAAAGAACACATTCTGGAGTCTGATTCTTTTGCCTGCTCTCGAGATATTTTATGTCCTATTTAATTGCTTTGCTACATTACATATGAGCGTTTGTGCCTATATTTATTAAAATATGGTATGCCTTGTTCATTTGATATCCCCAAGTATGCTGCTCTTTTTTTTCAGGGGAAATGGTAGAATATATGGGCGTGATGTTAGGTTGGGAGGGATGTAGAGAAGTGGAGGGAGGTGTACTGTGGTCTAGATATGAAGTGGGAAATGAGAACAAAGTAAAAAAGTAAAAAGAATGTAACTGTACATATTCACACACATGCACACACACACACACACACACCTTTTATTCAAGGTATATATGTTTTATTCAAGTATATAATAAGTTGTAACAAACAAAGATACCCTATGTATAGAATTTTCACTTTATGTCTCCATGCCCTCAAGGATCATAAGGTGATATTGGTTCATTGGATCAGTGGGAGCAGGACAGCAAACTTGCGATTCACAAGCCCAGTGCAAATGGACAATGAATGATCAACCCACTGCCAGCAGCAGGGAGTCAGAACAACTTTATGGTGATTCAAGGCATATATAATCTGGAGGAGTGGGGATAGGAACTTCCAGAATGAGTAAAGCTGAATGCTGAGAATACCAAGATGCCTCATTAGCAGGGGCAATCATTTCAGGAATCTGAGAATCTAGGAGTATGGGTTTCTTAATCAGGATGAAGTTAGTTCATCCTATATTCCAGTTACATCACTGTGACATTTCTAAGGGTGAGTTCTGTGCAGGGGCTTGAAATTCCCCAGACAAGGTCAGAAAAGTAGAAGCCCCAAAAATGAAGGCCATTTTCCATTATGTGTTAAGACTCAAAAGGCTATTTAGACATTGCTGGACTGTAACCTTAATAAGCAGAGTTTTTCCCACATTTAAGTATAAATATTGGGATATAAGTTTTAGGCTAATTTTCTTTTTACAGATTTTCACCATATGTAATAAAATTACAAATGTTAACATTGTTTTCAGCATACTAGGATGGCATATTTGTAGAAGACCACAGGTATTTTAGAGGTAAATATTTTAAGACTGTTAAATAGCAATATCTTAGACACAAGTACTTGTAAAATGGCGGGGGGGGGGGATAAATTTTCCATAGGAGGTGTTATTCATTGCTTTCTCAGAAGTCTGTGAATCGATCTACCTCAAGACCCTACTAATCCAGCCTTAGGTACAAATCCAACAGATACACATCTTACCACCAGGACACTTGCTGAGTTTTGTGAATGCAGAGGACTCCTGCTCATTGATGATGAATACTTGGAGAGTCTATGAAAATAAACGTTTACAAGGGTAGGGATGTATCTGCCCATAATGTGGAAGGGCAGATCTATGGAGGCCTGTTCCGTCTGACTCACTTGGGTTCTAACCTACAGTAGTTGGAAGGTTATTGTACTGTTTCCAAGATGGATGGTCACAGCTCGTGAAGGTTCAGGGAAGATTCAGAAATTAGGAGCACCAGGGCATGTAACTCACAGGTTCTTTCCAGGATTCTCTGATCCACTTGGAGGGAGGTGATAGGTAGGCCATGAGCTGTGCCATGTGTGGGGGAGCAGCAGCAGGAAACACAGGATGGCTAAACTCTCAGAGTTCCTTCTGATGGGATTTAGCTTGACCATCACTGTGGTTCTGTTGGTAGATGTGCAAACCTGGCCTTAGCCACTGAGGGTCATTTAATGTGGATTTCACCTGGAGAGCAAGAAACTCTACAGCTCTGGTCATAGAAGCTGTGTTGCTTATAATATCACTGCCCAGTATACATAACAGGTGTAACTTTTGGTATTCATTGGGAAGAAAGATTTAACAATTGAATATCTGTTTTCTAGAAGTTCTTTAAGATTGCATTCCACAATCTTTTTTTGTGTGTTTGTTTTTTGGACTTTTTTTTTTTTTTTGGTTTGTCAGACAGGGTTTCTCTATATAGCCCAGGCTGTGCTGGAAATCCCCCTGTACACCAGTATACCAGGCTGGTCTCGAACTCATAAATCCACCTGCCCCTGCCTCTCAAATAATAATCACATAAATACAGAATTATGTTGTGATTAAAGGCATGCACCACCACTGCCAGGCCAAAATCAGTTTTGCATGATAAATTTTATTAAGAGTTTAGGAAGTGTTTAAAAAAAAAAAAAGGCGAAAAGGATCAAACTTCAGCAATATTGTATTAGAAACCTTTTCCAGTTTTGCTACTGGAGTGATGAGTGAACACTGGAGCCTCTGTACTGGGACAAGAGATAAGTAATATCAAGACAGTTAGAAGTGTAACATTTTCAAGATCACTTTGAGTTGTTTTTGCCAGAGTTGTTAGGTTTGTGTTTGTTTGATTTCTATGCACATACACTCATATTTAAAATTTATCAAGTTCATATTTCAAGAATTATACACTTAAAAAGGATCCCTACATTCTGTGCCCTATTGGTCATGAAACTTCATAATACAATGACAGCTTAAGCATTGTCAAGCTGACTCTCTCATCTTACTTATATCTCTAAGGGTCCTCTCATTGGTCAGATGGATGTGAGTCTTCATCCAACTTGTCTGCATTNCAGGTTGAAATAGAAAATGAAGNCAAGGAAGCACAGAATCTAGCTGAAGCATTTACATTCATAGATTTCTTATAATATTCTTTTATTTTGTATGTGAGGAAGAAAATATAAATAATAAGGTTTTTACAACCACAGTTTTCAGATAGATGAGAAGCAAATAGCTTTTATACTATAGTATAAAAACCCAGAAATTTGTTTTATTTGAGTGTAATGAGAAATTTCTGAGAATAAGTCAGAGTGAGTAAAAAACTGGAAATGGCATTAAGAAGTAGACAGGAGGGGCTGGAAAGATGTCTCAGTGGTTAAGAGCACTGACTGCTCTTCCAAAGGTCTTGAGTTCAATTCCCAGCAACCACATGGTGGCTCACAACTATCCATAACGAAATCTTGTGTCCTCTTCTGGAGTGTCTGAAGACAATTTCAGTGTACTTACATATACTAAATAAATCTTTTTTTAAAAATTAAAAAAGAAAAATAAGTAGACAGAGTTCTTTTTGTTTGAACCTAAATAATGACTGTAAATGATAGATGAACAACAATGCAATAGCTTTAGACAAGTGACTCACCTCTTTATTCTGAGTACATGACCTGTCTTAGATGGTAACCAATTCATTTTTGATTTGGAGAATGTTTTTAAACACTCGACATTTTTTAAATAGCAGTTAATGTTTGATATATAAGTAATTTATCAATGCTGTATAAACTTATACATGTATTTTTATTTTTGGACCACATTTAAATATTTGTTTTTCTTACAGGGCAGGATGGATATTTTTGTAATTCAATGAGCAGTTAAGTTTGTCTTTCTGTGGCCTGTGGATTTCCTTCTCTCCACAAAACGAGAACGTAGTGAGTGTGTGTGTCACATTGCAGAGTTCAAAACGTGTGATTTCAGAGACTTGCACTGGGCCTAGAAATCATCTAGTCATAAAGTCCTGTGTGATGGTGATCCTCTTTCAAANGAATAAGAACTCTCTCCATCAAATCATGCTTTCCTTGTCGTCACTATTTTTGCTTTTCTTTTTTCATTTTACTTTCTCTTCTTCCTTGCATTATCATTTAAGAAATACTGAATTGGTGTGTGAAAATAGATGCCCCTTTCATACAATATAGCAGGACCACAGTTTCTCCTTCCTTCACATGTTTCAGTTACATACCCTTCTCCTCTCCTATTCTTCCCTTGTCATGCCACCCCACCTTCTGTTTCATCTTTTAAAACAGGTACTTTTAAAAAGAGAAGACTCCAAACAAAACAATATAGTAAACACGTGTAGAAAGCCCTCATTGTGAGGCTGTTCTTTGCAAGACATTAGGAAGAAAATAGCAGTTATATCAAGCAAAAGAATCAGAGCTACATCTGTTCCCAGAGAAAGGGTTTATTCAAATCAGAAAGATAATAGCCATAACATATAAGCAAAGGACCTGACAGAGACCCACACAAGCCCCATTTTTGCTATTTACATCTTTGCGAGGTTCCTGAATTCTAGGCAGTGTAAGGAGTGTGCTACCTCTCAAGTGCAGCACCTCAAGTTAAATATTTGTTGGCACTAAACAAGTTTTGTTACTAGCTTGGCTCCGCACAAGGCAGGAGAGATTTTAAGTTGAGGATTATGTAACTTGTTTTCTTTCTGGGTATTTCTTTCTGTGACTTGTGGAACACCTCTCCACCAAGAGACTAGAACATAGGGGTGAAGGCTCCATGGCTGCATCCACTTGATTTTCAAATTTAGTGAGCTGTGTGGACGTTGTCCAAAGCAATGAGCCATTGTTTTTCATTGTCCATAGAGCAAAATTTTTCCTGAAATCACTGTGCGTTGTTTAGAGGCCTCCTTGCCTAGCTACCTCCTCAAGGAAATATGGCCTGTTCATAATACTGAAGCCATGTTGGCTATAAAGGATGGCAAGTTCAGACTGTCCTTCATAAGTAGAAGTTGTCACTAGGATCACCCTCATATTTCCCTGAACGTTGCCAGTGCCTTAATTTCCTATACTAACCACCAAATGACCTCTAGTTCCAGCTCTTTCTGCCTGCATTGTACTTTCTCCCTATATACCACCCTCCAAATGTTCCCTCCCCATCCATTTCTCTTTCACCTCAGTCTACCTGGAGAGTTTCTTCTAGTTCCTCTTTCCAGAAGATGCATGCATCCTCTATGTACTTCTTCTCTTTATATAACCTCTCTCGATCTGTGGCGGATAGCTTGAGTATAGTTTACCTAAAGGCTAGTATCCATTTATCAGTAAATATATACCATTTCCATCATTCTAGATTTTGGTTACCTCATTTAGTGTGATATTTTNTAGTTGCATTCATTAGCCTGTTTTCATGTATTCATTTCATGTTGTTTTATTTTAGCAAGTTAGTGATACTTCCATTATGAAATCATAGCACATTTTCTTTATCCANGCTTGAGCTTTGGGATATCTAAGTTGTCTTTAGCTCCTGGCTAGTACAAATAAGCTGCTATGTACATAGTTGAGCATGTGTCTATTCTTTTGTGGATGGAGTACCCTTTGCCCAAGACTGATATAATAATGGGTCTTTTTTTTAAATTCCCATTTTCCTAAGACATCATGATATTGATTTCCCTAACATTTATATTAGTTTGCATATCTAAAAGCCGAATATTAGATGTAAACTTACTTTATATTCTCACAGATATGAATAGTCACTAGTGTGACTGATCTTAACCATTCTGACTTGTGTAATATGGAAGTACAATGTAGCTTTTATTTTCATTTCCATAATGGCTAAGGGTGGTGTCTTCAAGTGTTTCTCAGCCATTTGAAATTATCTGTTGGGAATTGAATTCTCTGTTTAAAGCTGTGCCTTTTTTTTTTTTTTTTAATTTTAGAACATGGTGTTAATTGAGGTCTTTATATATTTTTGTAAGTTATGACTCTATCAAATATGGTTAAAAAAAAAAAAGCAAAACTATTCCCATTCCTTACATTGCCTCTTACATTGTCTCAGTAGCTTGGCTTTTGCCTTATAGAAACATCAACGACTCCTTGAGTTCTAATTTATTAATTCTGATCTTAATGCCTGCAGTATTGTCGCTACTGTCTCTGACGAGCAGAAAAGAAGCGACAAAACAGATGTCCTTCTCAAAACAGTTTATTCAGGAACATAACTATGTGCACTAAAAAGACTCCCCCCCCCCCCGTCCTCTCTTGGCCATCTACTTTTATACCCTCTAGTCCACTCCCCATCACCCTATTCCACGTAGGCATAGTTCATTGGCACAGGACCACATTCCTCACATCATCTGATCTTTCGTCGTCGTGGTGCATCTGTGCAGTGCAGTTTAATGATGTGGCTATCTTGAGGGATATGAGGAAGTCAGTTGTTAGCCGTTAGGCTTGGCGGCAGTCCCGGGCGCCATCTTGGGGCCGCAGCCAAACCCACTCCTCACACAGTATTAGTGTTTTTGAGAAGGCTGTCTGCTGTGACAGTGCTGTTGGCGATGTTCTCCCATTACTCTACCATCAGGTTCATGTGTCTGCTTTTAAGTCTTTACTGCACTTTGACTTGAGTTTTGTGCAGGGTGAGAAATATATATCTATTTGCATTCTTCTGCATGTAGAGCTACAGTTTCATAAGCACCACTTTATGAAGTTATCTGTGCACTTGGTGGGGTTAGGGCCTTGAGGGAGACAGAGTGACATTTATTTGCCACTGGGATAGGGCCCAGGTGTGAGCTTCTACTAGTGTTGATGGCTGCTATTTGCTTACAGCTTGTTTTTGTTATAATATACATATTTTCTGGACCCACTATCTGTGGAGTACGCTTTCCTTCTAAGGAATATTCTCCCTGTTATTGATATTTACTCTATGATGATTAGAAACAGCGGGAGTACATAAGTTGAGGGTGTGCCTATTTCTCATCAAAATGATAAACACTCAGAATTTCAGAACACCATTTAATGCTGAAGGGAAGAGCTATAAATACATGAGTTTGAAAATATATAATTTCTCAACTATGGAAAAAATATGAATGAAATAAGGGGCTTCTTCAAGAATCTAAAGGAACAAAGGCACATACACTTTGAGCCACCTTGTCAGAAATATTCAAGGCAGGAAGAAACAAAGGCAGGCTAATTCCTCAGTTCAAGGTCAGCCTGGGACATAGCAGGCATGGAAGAAATGGTACTTTCAGGGCAGCATCTACACTATTAGCTTATCATAGGTCCTTTACAAATGCAGACAGATCTGTGAGTTCCTTTGAAATCTTAAGGGATGCTGATTCATAAGATAATCAAAAGAAAACCTGAAGTAAAAGATTGGATTGACATGTAGCATTAAAGACTGGGCCAGTGGTCTCCAACAGATGAGGTTTCCAGAAAATCTTTTAGGATAAAAAGAGAAATTCTGCTGGGCGTTGTGGCACACGCCTTTAATC
>NW_018391642.1:13577-17394 GCF_900095145.1 Mus pahari
TTGATGCCTTAGGAAACACCAGATAACCATATGTAATTGGAATTATCTCAGGGTCTTCAACTCCATTCCATTGATCAACTTGTGTATTTGTACCACATATCGTTATGTTTTTTGTTCCAGATTGATTATGGTGCTAGTTCGTTCTCTCTCTCCCTCCCTCCCTCCCTCCCTCCTTCCCTCCCTCCCTTCCTCCCTCTCTCCCTACTTTTCTCCCTCCTTCCCTCCCTCTATTTCTAGGAATATTTTGCCTGAATATATGCTTTTGTTCCCCATTCATTCCTGTAGGGTATAGAGACCTGGAGAGTATGTTAAAACCCCTGGAACTTGCGTTACAGATAATAGTGACCTTCTTTATGTACTGGGAATAAAACCTATGTTCTTAGGTTCTGAGGTATTTTGCATCCCATTATTTTTCTAAAACAATAGTGTTTTCTTTCTTTTTTTTTCTTTAAAAATTCATCCTCCGACAAAGGCTTTACTGACAATTTTCCATACAGTTAGTCAAAGAAATAAAATATAAAAAAATACAGAATACAGCAGACAGAATCTCATACACGGGAAACAGTTTCTTCTCATAAAAAAGCAAAAATTCCCCCCAATCTAAGAACTTAGTTTTAGCAGTAGACAGGATGCCACCAAGTGAACCACAAAAACCCAGCAGAGAATTCAAACCAAGGGAGAAGTTAGGTAGAGAAGGAGC
Organism: Mus pahari; assembly: GCF_900095145.1. Classification (NCBI taxonomy): domain Eukaryota; kingdom Metazoa; phylum Chordata; class Mammalia; order Rodentia; family Muridae; genus Mus; species Mus pahari. The sequence goes on from NW_018391642.1 coordinate 14,278, forward strand.
AGATTTTTAAAATAACTGCTTCGGTGACACACACACAGCTGGAAAGCACAGGTGCGGGCTAGGCGGTTACCCTTACTATAACTATCACCATGTGTTCTTCCTCTAACTTGCCCAATGTCCGCAGCGCTGACTGGAGGTACTGCTGTGAAAAGTTGCAGGGCAGGAAGGCATACAGCATGCACTGTTGTCTCTGCCCTTAGACCCGCCCACAGGCAAGCTGATCACCCCTGCAGCCTCCTTCTGTTTCATGTAGGAAACTCGGTTCCTGAGAAGCCACCTCTGTAGGCCTGGCTCCACCATGGGCATGCCCTCGCCAGGCCCGCTGGGGGCTGACTGGACGGCCAGGAGCACAGCATAGCCGTTAGGGCTCCCCTGCTTGATTCACCGGGTGACCTCGTCCAGCTTGGAATGATCCAGTCGAAGGCGCTGGGCAATCTTTAGCTGGGTCAGCTTGCTGCCAGAAGTGTGGTCTTTGAAGAGGCCACTGATGACTCTCTGGCCCCCCTCAAAGATGTGCATAGATGTCGGAAAGCAGCTGTTTTTCAACACCAGAAGCCCATTCCAACCCAGCTGCAGCATCTGGGCATATTCTGACAGTCTTTAGCTTTTTGGTCTCATGTTTTGGCTCTTCAAGAGTCTTGGGCTCTGCCTCAGTGTTTCGATGATTGCGCTTACTCTCTCGAGTCTTTTTCCCATGGGAAGAGTCTGGATCCTCATGGTGGTGGTGATGGTGGCTCCTCTCCTCAGCACCATGTCTGCTGTTGCTGAGGGAGTTGCTGCCGGGACTCCTTGGTCCCTTCATTGGAGTGGTTCTCCTTTCGGCTACGCTCAGGGGTGCGATCCGAGCCTCGCTCAGACTGCTGCCCCCACCCTTGGTCCTGCTGCGTTCCTCATATGGGGAGTGAGTTGTCCTCCCAAGGTTACTGGAGAGGCTCCTCCACTTGCTTCTCTCTTCCCAGAGCTTGGCTATGCTCCGGTCCCCATCTCCCCCTCCCCCCAGCGCCCACCACTCCAGCTGCGCACTGAGTGGCTATAGCCCTCCAGACTGTTTCTGCGCTCTGAACTTTTACTGAGGCTGGTCCAGTCCCCTTACAAAAAGGTCCGGTCTCGGTCTGAATAGAGGAGGTGTGGAGGGGTCCTATCCCGCACCCCTAAGGTCAGTATCCAAGTTCCGATGCTGGGTATATCCATCAGTGAGCAGCTCGTAGTGCACAGGGAGAGGTGAGGGCTGGTACTGCTGGGGATAGCGAGTTTCCTCGGCTTTGGCAAAATCCACCTGAAGCCTGCGGTCTGGACCACCCAAGGGAAAGCCCCTCATCTTTGCACAGGCAGCCTGGGCTGCGTCCAGGCTCTCTTACTGGATGTAGGCAAAGCTTTGACGTGATCGATGGTCCGAATGCTCCCGAAGCGATCGAATTCTCTGGCCAGGGCCACCAGCGAGGTGTTAGGTCCAAGCCCACCCACGCAGAGGCGGGTGGTGGGGTTAGCCTTGCCTTAGCTTATCTTTATGGGGTTTCTGCCATTCACCCAGCCAGATATAGCCACCTTTGCCCTGTGTGCCATGTTCAGGTTCTGAAACTTGAGGAAGGCATAGGCGCCACCCTGGCCGTGGGCAGGCCTCTTGATGACCACCTCCTCAATGATGCCGTACTTCTCGAAGGCCCGTCGAAGCTCCACCTCGGAAACACTGTAGTTTTCCGAGTGGCTCTCTGGTCATCCTCCAGCATCAGGTCCTCCTTTCACACGGCCTGGTAGCCGTACGGGCGCCCGTGGTCATCGTACAGCCCGTAGTAGTAGTCTAGGGCTCGCTCTCGAGACAGTCCCACTGCCGCTGCCGTGCAGGGGCAGGTGGCTCAGGGGATCGGCGGGTGCGGGAGACCCGGGGGGGCGGCATGGAGGCGGCCGCATGGAGGCGGCGGCACTGCTGCTGCTGCTGCTGCTGCGCGCAGGTACACCACCTCCACCTTGAGCAGGCGATCATAGAGCAGCAGCAGATCGTAGAGCAGCCGGGCCAGGGCATGGTGGTGGAAGTTCACGTAGGTCACGAGGCCCATCTCCCGGGGTGTGTGACAGGCACAGGCTGATCTCGCCGAAGCGCTTGAACTGGTGGAAGAGCTGGTCCTCCAAGTGCTCGGCCGGCAGCGCGGGGCTCAGGCTGCTGATGAGGAGCATCTTGTACCTGGAGCTGCCTTGGAGCCGTGACCCGCGGGTTCCGCCCCGGGGGGAGGGGGGCAGCGGAAGTGGGGATGAGCGGGGCAACCGCGCTGCAAGCACCTGGGTCCCCGGAGGCTTTGCCCGTACGTCCCCCGCCTCCGGTTGTGCCCAAGAAGCGCCCACCGGCGGCATACCGGGCGGCAGCCTGTCGCGATGCCCACCTGATGCTCACCGCCTCCCCCGCTGCCACGGGGCTTCTCGCGAGCCCGCGCAGGGACCGGGTGCTTGGTACCACCCGAGGCCTACTATAGTGTTTTCTATTGAAGGCATTCTAGGTCACTTGGGGATCCAACCTTTAGGTATCAGATAGTGAAGTGAACCATGTTAAGAGGAGAATGAAAACCTGGTGCAGGTTGAATTTATCTACCTGATACAGACGAGGGGAGTCTAATTCCAGCCAAATAATTACCTGCATATATTTTTAAAAGATTTATTTATTTATTTGTATGTGAGTACTCTGTAGTCATCTTCAAGCACACCAGAAGAGGGTATCAGATCTCATTATTTATGGTTGTGAGCCACCAAGTGATTGCTGGGAATTGAACTCAGGACTCTGGAAGAGCAGACAGTGCTCTTAACCACTGAGCCATCTCTCCAGCCCACTAGCACCATATTAAAATGCAGTACAATTTCTGGAAATTTCCAGACAACTATCAGTCCAATCAGTCCAATTCTAAGTGCATGATATTGGTTAAGTTTTGACTACATGAGGAGGGGTGTTCGCCCGGCAGCAGTCCCCAGGCCTGATCCGGCATCCGGCACCTTTCCCCACCCGAGGAGAGGTGAAGAGGTGTTGGCTGGGGAGTCCCCAGGCCTGATTCGGAATCTCGCACCTTTCCCCGCCAGAGGAGGGGTGTTCACCTGGGACCAGTCCCCAGGCTTGATCCGGCATCCGGCGCCTTT
>NW_018391643.1:0-4839 GCF_900095145.1 Mus pahari
ATATGCATACATGAAATTTCCTTAGTACATGATCCTAAAAGCTGTAAGTCATCCCAAGTGATACCTGGCTCATCTCTGACCATGTCTTCAAAGATGCTTTGAACAGTTCACTGCTGTCATCTTGGTTTTCAGAATCATTTCTAAGGGTCCAGGAGGTAACAAAGGCTATCAAAAAGAAAAGGCAAACCATGGTTTGTCCTAGAATGTAAACTGAGAAGACTAGGGGTTCAGTCCTCATTTTCATTACTGTCCTTTCAGCACTAGAAACTGTGGCATACAGCAGTCAATCAAACTGGTTGGTCATCAAACAGTCCATTGTAGTAACCACCTGTAATCCTTTTTTTTTTAATTATTTTATTTTATTTTTGAGACAGGGTTCTGTGTATAGCCCAGGCTGTCCTGCAACTCACTCTGTAGACCAGGCTGGCCTCGAACTCAGAAATCCACCTGCCTCTGCCTCCCAAGTGCTGGGATTAAAGGCATTCGGCCCCACCTATAATCCTAGCAATCAGGAGGATGCTGCAGGAATCATGTTCAGGCCAGCCTCAGTTACACAGTGATACCCTAGAAGTTACTTACAGGAGTGGGCATGTTTGCCTGCTAAATGCCACACAGGAAAGTGTTTGCCCAGCTGTTGTAATGATCCATGACTATTGTACTTTCTAGCTATGGAAAAGAGTGTCCTTGTTGGATGTGGTGCTACATGCCTTTAATTCCAGCACTTGCAGGTTCATGGTCACCCTCTTCTACAAAGCATGTCCAGGCCAACCAGGGCTCTGTTACACAGAGAAACCATGTCTGGAAAAACAAAAAACAAAACTGAAAGAGAGAGAGCACAGGGTACGTAAGAGCTTGAGTTTCCAGTTGTTACTTGGAATCAGAAACACCAGGCTTCAAGGATGTGTAAATGTCACTTCCTCAATTGCTTGTAAAAGAAGGGCAAGCTGGGCAGTGGTGGCGCATGCCTTTAATCCCAGCACTTGGGAGGCAGAGGCAGGTGGATTTCTGAGTTCGAGGCCAGCCTGGTCTACAGAGTGANCTACACAGAGAAACCCTGTCTCGAAAAAAATAAATAAATAAAAAATAAAGAACTTTTAAGAAATTCAAGACAGCCAAGTGGTAGATAAGGAGACCCTGTCCCAAATTTTAAAAATTTTTTTAAAAAGTAGTTAGAAATTCTTTATATACCATTGATGCTAAAATTCCTGCCCTAGGAGAAGCATAGGCAACATCTACTCACAGTTCATGCTGGAGAACTTGTCCAGAGCACGGGCGAAGAGTTACTTATAGGAGAGTGTGTGTTCACCTGCTAACTCCCACACAGCAAAGACTTTCACCCAGCTGTTGTGATGACCCATGAAAATTGTATTTTCTAACTGTGTAATATTGTGTCCTTGATGGATGTGTTGGTGCACACCATGAATTCCAGCATTTGGAGTTTCAAGGCCAGCCTGGTCAACAAAACAAGTCCAGGAAAACCAGGGCTCTGTTACACAAAAAAACAAGAGAGAAGGAGAGGGAGAGGGAGAGAGGAGGGAGAGAGAAAGAGAGAAAAAAAAAGGTGGGGGTGGTTGACCAAGAAAACAAGAGTGCACAAGAGCTTGTGTTTTCAATTGTTTCTTGGGGTCAGAAGCACCAGGTTTCAAGGATGTATAAATGTCACTTCCTCAATTGCTGATAAAAGGGCAAGCTGCCCTGGGGAAGGTGAGCAGCCAAGAGGAAGGTGACCTTCTCCAAAGCAGCTCCCAAAGCCAACAAGGAAAGAAAGGAAAGTTCTTTTAGAATAATAAAGAGCTGGCAGCCAGAGCTAGAGCAGAAGAACCCGGTGGACTCAGACAGATGCAGGAGGCTGTGGGAGCACAGACCTGGGAAGCAGACGCTGAAAACCACATGGAGAGTCACAAGGGCAGAAGTCAGGTTAAGTCAGAAGCTAGCTGAGAGACTGCCCCAGCAGAAGGCCAGCAGCCTTCAACTCGAGATGTCTCTGTGTCTTTATTAAACCTCAGGCAGGATCCCCAGAAGCCCTGCAATACCCAGCAGATGTGATGATCCCCGCCCGGCCCCAAGCTGCATAGATGGAGCCTTTCTTCTGTAGCTCTCACTAGTCTACCTAGACTCTAGCTGGTCCAGACAGCCTCCTGCACTTAGGACAAGGTTGCATACCACAAGTGACAAGGAGTGGCTGCAGAGGGGCTGTGACTGTCTACATAGCTAACAAGGCCAGCTGGGACTATCTTTTCTAAGTAGGCAAAGCTGAATGCTCCAAAATGGGAGCTCTTTAGCTCTAAGGACAGTCCTGTACAACTCAAATAAAAGGTGTCTGAGGACCAGAGAGATGACTTGGTGGGAAAAGCAATTGCTACGGAAGCATGAGAACCTGTGCTCAAATCCTTAGCACTACATCTAATCGAACAGGACCATGGCCTTCCACCCTTGCCAAATTCAGTTCTTCTGACCTTGCAACTCCAGCCATCATAAAGCACAGCATGAGCCAGCCTGCAGGACTATATTCCTTTCCCTTGTTATCCATCAATCCAGCCACATGAGTGGGTTTTCTGGGAGTCTGGGTCCCAGTGTGGACTCAAGTGCACCATTCTTTGTCAACACAATTTAGTGACTTTTAATTAAAAAAGAGGGCCATATACTGTGTCATTAACAGAGCTAAGAGAAACCTGAAAGACAAAATTGAAATCCTTAAGATACACTTCACAAATAACCAAAATGCTTTCACAGATGGCACCTGCTGGGCCTCTTGGACCCACAGTCTCTCCAGCTGTAGGACAGACTCACAACAGTGACCAGTGTGTAGTTTTTGCAGTGACAGGGGAGGGACAGATGAGACAAGCACCAAGTGTCCCAGAAAGAGCTGTGATGGAGGGAGGGAGGTGAGATGGTGACTCACTCCCTGGAACAAGGAAGCTCAGGGAAATTACTGGGAATCAAAGAAAACTGGCAACTGAATTAGTAATTAGGTAGATGTGCTTTGTTTTGTTGCTGCTGTTCTGGGGGACATCAGTTTAGTTCCTAGCACCTACACACAACATCTCATAACTGCTTATATCTCCAACTCCAGGAGATGCGCAGCCTCTTCTGGGATCCTCACACAGATACACATGAGTAGAAATTGTTTTAAATTATTTATTTATGTTATGTATATGAGTACACAGTAGCTGTCTTCAAACACACCAGAAGAGGGCATCAGATTGTGAGCCACCATGTGGGTGCTGGGAATTGAACTCAGGACCATTGCCCCATCATCCCTCCAGCACCATGAGTAGAACTTTTAAAACAAGTTTCTGTGCCTGGCTCTCACAAAATCCCATCCCAGAAGTCTTGAAAGACGCAGTGTAAGAAGACAAGTCCTGTCTTTATCCCTGGCTAGCTTCCCTTTCCTCCTGGGTCAGCTTCCTGGAATGCTGGGGTTAGCTATATGCTACTACCCCTAGCTTCTCACAAAGCATTTTACTGTCTAAGACATCTTCTTTATTTAATTTTATTTTATTACTATATTTTATTTGTTTACATTTCCTGGTTTCCCCTCTGCAAGCACCCTATCCCATCCCCATTGCCCCTGCTTCTATGAGGGTGCTCCTCCCCACCCACTTACCCATCCGCTTCCACCTCACCACCTGGCATTCCTCTACACTGGGGCATGGAGCATTCACAGAATCAAGGGCCTCTCCTCCCTTTGATGCCAGATGAGGCCATCTTCTGATACATATGCAGCTGGAACCATGGGCCCCTCCTTGTGTACTCTTTGGTTGGTGCTTTAGTCCCTGGGAGCTCTGGGGAGACTAGTTGGTTGATATTGTTGTTCTTCCTATGGGGCTGCAAGCCCCTTCAGCTCCTTCAGTCCTTTCTCTAACTCCTCCATTGGGGTCCCCATGTTCAGTCCAGTGAATGGCTGGGAGCATCCGCATCTGTATTTGTCACAGTCTGCCAGAGCCTCTCAGGAGACAGCTATATCAGGCTCCTGTCAGCAAGCACTTCTTGGCAACCACAATAGTGTCTGGGTTTGGTATCTGCATATGAGATAGATCCCCAGGTGGGGCAATCTCTGGATGGCCTTTCCTTCAGTCTCTGCTCCACACTTTTTTCCCCGTATTGCCTTTAGACAGGAGCAATTCAAGTTTAAAACTTTGGAGATGAGTGAGTGGCCCCATCTCCCAACTAAGGGCCTTGCCTAACCTCTGGATATAGTCTGAACAGGTTGGGCATTTCAGATAATTTCATCCCTATTGGGTCTGGGGTGCCTCTTGCTTTCCTGGCATCTGGGACTTTCTGGTGGCTAACCCCAGTTCCCCATCCCCTATTGCTACACACCTCTGTTCAATTTTCTGACCCTCTGTACATCATCCTCATCTCCTCCCATACCTGATCCTGTCCCCATTTTTCCCTCCCCCTCCTTTCTTCCTCCCAAGTCCCTTCCACCCTCCACTTCCTATGAGTATTTTGTTTGCCCCTCTAAGAATGACTGAAGCAAGCCGGGCGTGGTGGCACACGCCTTTAATCCTAGCACTCGGGAGGCAGGGGCAGGCGGATTTCTGAGTTCGAGGCCAACCTGGTCTACAAAGTGAGTTCCAGGACAGCCAGGGCTATACAGAGAAACCTTGTCTCAAAAAAACCAAAAAAAAAAAAAAAAAGAAGAACTGAAATATCCACACTTTGGTCATCCTTCTTCTTGAGTTTCATATGGTCTATGAGGTGTATCATGGATATTCCTTTCTTTTAAGATTTATTTATTTGGGCTGGTGAGATGGCTCAGTGGGTAAGAGCACCTGACTGCTCTTCCGAAGGTCCAGAGTTCAAATCCCAGCAACCACATGGTGGCTCACAACC
>NW_018391643.1:5868-7540 GCF_900095145.1 Mus pahari
GGGGGAGGGGGAGGGGTAAAGAGAAAGAGAAAGTAGTGAAGTAGAGGCCAGCCATGGCCATGTGGAGAGAGGGGGTAAGGGAAGGCAGAGAGAAGGGGAGCAAGGGAGCAAGAATAAGAGCAGGCTTTGTATTTCTGTAATTCCAGCACTTGGAAGCTGAAACAGGAGAACTGCCAAGAGCCTGAGCCTACAGATGAGTTCTAGGCCACCCTGTGCTACTGAGAAATTATACCAAGCACCACAATAATAAAAAAAAAACAGTAATGATGATGTAAAGAGAACAAACTAATGAACCGTCTGATTATGGTATCTTAGTCAGACCCCAGTGTACAGGGCTATAATCCCTGATAATATGGAGGCTGACACAAAAGGATCAATAGTCCCATGGCCAACCTAGCCAACTTAGTAAGTCCCTGTTTCAAAATAGAACGTGAAAAGGTGACTGGAAATCTGTCTCCTTAGTACAGCGTTTCCCTAGCATGTGTGAGGTCCTAGGGTCAACTTCTAGCACCACAGAAAGATAAAAATGCTGCAGTGTCTTCAAAATTTATACATTATTTAGGCATTCATAACAATGCTTACACATCTTCGCTGCTGTAGTTTCTATTCATTATATCAAAGCGAAAATCAGCTCATACAGCCAATAGCCTTGGCTTAAGACGCAATCTAATCCAGCAGTTCTCAGTGTACAGTTTGAGGCTAATAGCATCAGTGCTGTAAGATATTGTAGAAGGTGGGCTATGGTGATGAGCATCTTTAATCCTACCATTAGGCAGGCAGAGGCAGAGAGATCTCTGTGAGTTCAAGGCTAGCCTGGGCTACAGAGTGTGTTCCAGGATAACCAGGGCTATACAGGGAGACCCTGTTTTCAAAGACAAAATAAATAAATATTAAAATCAAGTAAATTTACATTAAATTAAAAAGCTTACAAGATGATGTATCAGGTAAAGACGTAGAGGGATTGTAATCCAGACACAGCCTGGTCTACAGAGTGAGTTCTAGTACAGCCAGGGCTACACAGAGAAACCCTGTCTCGAAAAACAAAAAGAAGAAGAAGGAGAATAGATTTCAGAGTTCTCCCAGGGACAGGAGGAAATCAGGAAGATGTCCTGCTTCCTCTCTGGCTCCTGCCGAGATATCTTTGTTTCTGGTACATCGAGTTCCCTTCCCTCTCCGTGCATTGTCTCTGCTACAAAAATCCGTCCACATGTCAATCTATGTCTGATTTTGTTTCACTGTTTGAATGATGACTTTTGTTCTATGTTTCATGTTCAAAAGAAAAATGGTTAAAACCTTATCTGCTGGCTATCCACCCCTTGATTTAGCTTAGCTTGTTTAGAAGGCAGTCTCAATTTGTAGAGCAGAAGCTGATAAGTTACCCTGTACTGTAGCTGGGAGTCAAGCATAGCTAGAGAAAAGCTGCTCTTAAAGGGGCCAGCAGTGTCTCAAGTTCTCAAGTCTTAGAAAATTCTCTACAATTGTGATTATTGGGTTCAACAAGTGACAAGGTGCTTTTTCTCTTGAAATTACAGCTAGAAAAAGAAGGAAGCTGGGCGTGGTGGCACACGCCTTTAATCCCAGCACTTGGGAGGCAGCGGCAGGCAGATTTCTGAGTTTGAGGCCAGCCTGGTCTACAAAGTGAGTTCCAGGACAGTCAGGGCTACACAGAGAA
>NW_018391643.1:7700-13309 GCF_900095145.1 Mus pahari
GGATTTTTTTTTTTTTAAGATTTATTTATTTATTATATGTAAGTACACTGTAGCTGTCTTCAGACACTCCAGAAGAGGGCATCAGATCTTGTTATGGATGGTTGTGAGCCACCATGTGGTTGCATGGGATTTGAACTCCGGACCTTTGGAAGAGCAGTCGGGTGCTCTTACCCACTGAGCCATCTCAGCAGCCCCTGGGCTCAGGATTTTTAACTCACCCATATTTGTAATTAAGATGATTGCTAGAGTAATAAAAGTTAAAAACAGCTGGGCGTGGTGGCTCACGCCTTTAATCCCAGCACTTGGCAGGCAGAGGCAGGCGAATTTCTGAGTTCAAAGCCAGCCTGGTCCACAGAGTGAGATCCAGGACAGCCAGGGCTACACAGAAAAACCCTGTCTCAACCCCCCCCCCCAAAAAAAAGTTAAAAACAGCTGTGGCCAGTATGGACCTGCTGCCCCTATTACACAAACTTTATTGGATACAGTGGTAGAAACAAATTTAACATCCCCAAGAATGGAAAGGGGATGTCAGTGAAATTTTATCTGGTATCAAACATGCTCCTGATGAACTGTTTCAAGTATCTGTAGATAGGCTGCTAAAAGTTGCTACTAGAGTTTTTGGAGACCCTCAAGTAAGAATTCCTTTTGGCTTATGAGAATGCAAATGTGATCTGCCATGTGGCCATCCATACATACAAAGCAACGACAGACTTAGCTAGATACATTCATCTTTGTGCAGAAATTGAACCCTAATAAATTCAGGGTCTGGCTAAAGCTACTGACTTGCTGGGGAATACAGTACAAGCAATGCTTTCACAGTGCCAAGGTGATAAGGAATGTTTTAAGTATGGGGCATAAATCATTTTAAGAAAGATTGTCCAAAAAATAGAGTCATAGACAACAGAATCACTCCCCTGGAATCTGTCTTCACTGTGGGAAGGGTAATCATTGGACCAGACCTCAAAAAATAGGCTCAGATTAAGAAATATTTACATTTGAGTTAATACAAAGCTCAGAGCAACCTCAGCGGAGGCTTGTGTGACACTTCCTTTATTTTTCTTTATCATTGGCTAAAGAAGTTTTTTGGGCCCTCGCCTCTGGGGACCTGGGAATTATTTTTAAGGCAAAACAACATTATTACAGTTATATCTGGGTGTTATTCAAAGCAAACTTCAAACTTAATATTTATGAAAGGTTAATGAGGCTATAAAACTTATAATTTGGCCTGCCTATTCCAGCTACCATTTCAAGAAATACATATAAAATTATTAAGGATTTAAAAGTTTTTTTTTTTTACTTTTCTTTTACATCTGGATGATTGTAATTTGGATGGTTGTAAAGGGTTTGCTTTTAGTGAGCTTGTAATTTTAAAAAGCCCATGAAGCAATATCATTGGAGATATATTGCCTTAAGGAATGGGTATTAGCCTTACATGATGTTAAAAAAACAAAACAAAACAAAAAAAAAACTCTGCTATAATACAAGATGTTAGAACTTGGAATCTTTCAGTGTATATTATCCATTATATGGAGGGTATTTTATTAGCTGAGCCTTCTGGAGACATTTTATTATAAGGCTTTGTTCTTAAACAATGGGCTTTAAATTTTTGGAGTAGTTTTTGCTCCAGAAAAGATTCAAAGAAAATATCTTTTTCAATATTTGGGACCTCAGTTATATCCTAAAAAATTGTGGCACAGAAAATTCAAGAAAGAAAAGATCATTTACTTCAAATTATTTTCAAAAGGTTCTAAAAGATCACCTGAAGCTCACCATAGGAGGACTTAAGCCTCTGTCATCTTTCTTCATCTCCAAGTAAAGTTTTTGTTTGTTTGTTTTTGTTTTTCAAGACAGGGTTTCTCTGTGTAGCCCTTGGCTGTCCTGGAACTCACTTTGTAGACCATGCTGGCCTCAAACTCAGTAATCTGCCTGCCTCTGCCTCCCAAGTGCTGGATTAAAGGCATGCACCACCACACCCGGCCCAAGTAAAGTTTTAATATCCTATTATGAAGCTGTTGCTGTGTTAATACAGAATTGTAGGATAAAATCATAAACATTTGGAAAGAATGTCTTAAGAACCTGATGAAACGGGGATCCATCCCATCATCAGCCACCAAACCCAGACACTATTGCATATGACAGCAAGATTTTGCTGAAGGGACCCTGACATAGCTGTCTCTTGTGAGGCTATCCCAGTGCCTGGCAAACACAGAAGTGGATGCTCACAGTCATCTATTGGATAGAACACAGGATTCCCAATGGAGGAGCGAGAGAAAGAACCCAAGGAGCTGAAGGGGTCTGCAACCCTGTAGGTGGAACAATATGAACTAACCAGTACCCCCAGAGCTCATGTCTCTAGCTGTATATGTAGCAGAAGATGGCCTAATTGGCCATCATTGGGAAGAGAGGCCCCTAGGTATTGCAAACTTTATATACCCCAGTACAGGGGAATGCCAGGGCCAAGAAGTGGGAGTGGGTGGTTAGGGGAGCAGGGTGGGGGGAGGGTATAGGGAACTTTCGGGATAGCATTTCAAATGTAAATAAAGAAAATATCTAATAAAAATAAGTTGAAAAAAAAAAAGAACCTGATGAAACATTTATTCCTTATTTCAAACAGCAATTAAATTGGTTATTGCAAAATACTGATATTTTGCCTATTACATTACAAACTTTTTAGGAGAAATTAATAATCATTATCCAAAAACAAGTTGTTACAATTTGCTTCTATGCATGCTTTTGTATATCATGTAAATTTATACATACATCCCATAAAGAATACATGTACTAGCTGGGCATTTTAAACAACACCTGGTATGAGCCAACCCAGAAAAACAGGNCTTTAAAGATACTTCTAAATTGGGATAATATTTTATGTAATTCTTATCCTAGAAACTAGACTTATAAAGGATAAGATTTAGAACAATGTCGGGCTGGTGAGATGAAAAGAAAAAGAAAGAAAAGAAAAAGAAAGAAAAAGAATACATGTACTATATTTATAAACAGCTCATCTATGGGAGAGAAACATATGTGATTGGATCACATGTTTATTCTTTTGAGTTTCCTTCCACCTCAGCACAAATAATTGAATTACGTGCTATAGCCACTGTTTTTTGAAATGTTGAAAAATCAAGCTTTTAATTTGTATACTGATAGCCAATATACAGCTCAAGGTTTACAATTACTTGAAATTGTTCCTTTTTTAGATACTGCTAATTCTTAAATTTTACAATTATTTATGCACATACAACTCAAATTAAGAGGGAGTACTGTTCCTTTAAAAGGACTGTCTTTGGACATTTAAGAGCTCATCCTGGACTGCCTGGACAAGACCCCTTTGGACAATGCCACAACAGATTTGTATATCAGGCAAGATTATAGGCCTTACACAGAAACATTCTTTACATCATCAAAATAGTAATAGCTTGAGACAACAATTTGGTATTTCTAGAGAATGTACAATTTTTACCTGTATCACATAATGGTGTTAATCCTCAGGGAATTATAACTAATCAATTATTGCAAATGAATGATACTCATATTCCTGATTTTGGAAAAGTAAAATATGTACACGTGAATACTGATATCTTTTCAGGCTTTCTAGTTGCAACTGCTTTAACAGAAAAAACAACTAAAAATGTAATTAGTCATTGCCTACACTGTTTTTCTATACTTGCTATTCCAAATCAGATTAAAACAGATAGTGGAACTAGCTATTACAGTCAAGCATTTGAGATGGTTTGTAGACAATTTAATATTACCCATATTACTGGGATTCTTTATAATTCTCAAGGACAAGGTATTGTGGAGCTTTAAAATAATATCTTCACAAAAAACAAAAAAGGGGGAATTATATCCCTGTATACCACATTATTTAAATCATGCTTTTTATTTTTAAATTTTTAAAATTTAGATGCCAAGGAACTCTCTGCTGAGTGTCTATGACATACTTATGCCTATGTGAAATGGAAAGATCCACTTACTGGCATATGGCATGATCCTGACCAGGTATTTAATATGGGAGCGAGGTTCTGTGTTTTTTCACAAAAAAAAAAGAAAAAAAAAAAAAAAAGATGGAGCCAGATGGCTGCCTGAGAGATTGGTTTGTCAAGTGGACACAGATACTGAGTCTTCCATTAATTATGATACCAATGGCTCAAAATCTCTTTCAGCCAGATGAGCTAACGTGGACTACAGTTTTTCTTTTCTTTTCTTTTTTCTTTTTTTTAAGACAGGGTTTCTCTGTATAGCCCTGGCTCTCCTGGAACTCACTCTGTAGACCAGGCTGGCCTCGAACTCAGAAATCTGCCTTCTGCCACTAGAGTGCTGGGATTAAAGGCCACCACTGCCCAGTCTACGGAATATAGTTTCCACTTCTACTGGAGAAAAAGTGCTTTCTATCATTTCTCAAAGCCACCCCCCATACACCTGGTGGCCAGACTTTGTGCTTGATCTTTGCCAATTAGCAGCTGAATTGAAGACCTGGGACATTCCCAAGTAAGCTCAGCTATTCACCATGGCAGCTATTCATTGCTATGTGCATATTCATATGACCTCTGTGGCTTAGGTCTGAATATCGAAGAGTCCACTTTTGGTATAGCTCTGGCTGTCCTGGAACTCACTTTATAGACCAGGCTGGCCTCAGAAATCCACCTGCCTCTGCCTCCCGAGTGCTGGGATTAAAGGCGAAGAGTGTACTTTTGAAGGCTGGTGGTCAGAGACAGGCAACTGCTCTTGAGCTCCTATTGACCTAAGCCAGATACATACATCAAAAGCTATGTATGTGGACACATACATCAAAAGGCTATATATGTAGTCCGGTCCAAGATGGGTAAGAAGGAGCAATATAGAGACAGACCTAAGACAGACACAGCTGCCTAGCCACTCTATACCCAAGACAAGATCATGGCAAACAAGTAAATCTTGGGCCCATGTCTAGCTCATCTTTAAAAATCAAAAAAGGGGGAACTGTGCCCTTTCCCTAGTCTTGAGCAGGCTCAACAAACTTTAATTATTTGCCACAGTCGGTCTTCCACTGATCTAGCCCACCTATGGTAGAGTCTTCTGACCTAGGTGCAAGTCCCTCACCTGCAGTTTCCTGCAGGAACAGACTGCCTGCTGAACTGCGTTACAACATTGTCCAGCAAAAAACAAAGCAACATGAACCAGCTAAAACAAAGGATAGGTCTGTGGAGTGTTTCCTATTTAAACACAGAGCTGAAAATTAAGCTTGGAGCCCTAATCAGAAACCTTTGTCTTGGCTTCATTCTATTCTCGCAGACCCGTCCTTTTTTCATTCCCAGCCTCCCTTTCAGGTGTACCCAGTTCTCTGTGGCTGCTAGACAGCTATATTTGGGGATTAAATTCAGTTCATCAAGCTAGGGAGCCACAGTTCCAAGACTTGTGACTGCAGTTCCAAGACTTGTGACACCCTCACACAGGCAAAACACCAATGAACCTAAAATATGAATAAATTATATATTCAGAAAAGAAACTCTGCCTCAACAAAACCAAGGCAATGCCAAATGCAAGCATTCCACTTGTAGGACCCCCTCGTGAGGAACTCCCTTGGGTCCTCAGGTCACAGGAGTCAGGGCGTCCCAGAGAAACACGAC
>NW_018391643.1:13619-15176 GCF_900095145.1 Mus pahari
AAGTTGCATGAATCCCAGGCCTTAAATTTCATTTCTCTACACACTTTCCTTGGAGAAGATCATATATTTTGGCCAAAGTAATAATGCACATGTTTTAAATAAGATAATCCTACACATATATGTGTACACATACACATAATTGTCTTTTGGAGCACATGTTCACAAAAACAAGACACCCAGCACGTTGCTGCTTGTAATTCCCACTCCCATGGTTTTTAAATTGTGGCTCAGTAAGTAAAGGTGCCATATTGCATAGACTGACAAGTGTGTTTAATCTCTAGGACCCACATGGAAAGAGAGCCCATTCTTCAGAGCTGTCCTCTGACCTTCATATGTGTATGCACACACATTGGCATGCACAATAAATAAATATAAAGATGTAAGATTTAAAGAATGAGCCCCAGGAATCCTGCCTTTGTCAACCTGTGATGGGATTTGCTAGTGTGAACCACCCATGCATGTATTCATTGATTGGTTGTTTTTAATGGTTGTTGTTGTTGATGATGATGATTAAAAATAACTTTCACCTGCTAGGAAAGAGTTTGCTATAATGCATGACATTTGGTTCCCAGTATTATATTACTTTTTTTTTTCTTGAGACACAGAACCCTGGCTGTCCTAGAACTCACAATGTAGACCAGATTCAGAGATCCATTGTTTTCTGCTTCCCAAGTGCTGAAATCGAAGGTGTATGTCACCATATCAGGCAGATTACTTCCTTTTAAAATGGAAAGCCATACAGTTATCCCAAGATAGGATTCTCTTACTATCACATCCAGCAAAGACTATGAACTGTTTGTTGAGATACTATGAACTAATTAGTGACTGTGTGCAGTTTGAAGATTTATTTATTTATTATATGTAAGTACACTGTAGCTGTCTTCAGACACTCCAGAAGAAGGCACCAGATCACATTACAGATGATTGTGAGCCACCATGTGGTCGCTGGGATTTGAACTCAGGACCTTCGGAAGAGCAGTCGGGTGCTCTTACCTGCTGAGCCATCTCACCAGCCCATGTGTGCAGTTTGAAAGGAAATATCTGGGTAGAGAATGAGTATCTGGTTTTACATGTTGTTCTTGCTCTCAAGGAGGAAGTGACTGATCTTTTTTTAAAGGGGTGTCTATTTTCTAGGATGATTTTTCAGGATTAAGATACTGAGGAACATCAGAGAAAATGCAAACTTTTTTGCTTCCCTTCAGTTAGCTGAGGTATGTATGAAGTTTGTAATGAAAGTGAAAGTGAGCTAATTAGATTCTAATCTTCCATAGTGTCCTATGAGGGAAGGCAAAATTCAAGCAGTGTGTGACACAAGGTGGTTTGTGGTCATTGTCTTCCTCCTTTGGTACTCACAAGGCTGTTTTTGAATTTACAGTGGCTTGTCTGCCTCTACCTACTGCAGTGCTTGGATAAAGTGTGTGCCACAGTGCTTGGCTGCTTGTTTTTCTTTGTATGTCCTGTTTTAGACACTTGTGAGCCTGCTGGTGGGTGTTGCATGCTGTCCTCCCTGAACTTAAGTGGAGGCTGGACAGTAGTATTTCAAGGTCATCCCTAAGC
>NW_018391644.1:0-1346 GCF_900095145.1 Mus pahari
CTATGGAATCTTCTGTACCTGAGATTCTCTCTTCCATCTCTTGTATTCTGTTGCTGATGCTCACATCTCTGTTTCCTGATTTCTTTCCAAGGGTTTCTATCTCCAGAGTTATCTCCCTTTGAGTTTTCTTAATTGTTTCTACATCTTTTGCAGATCCTTAATAGTTTTGTTTAATTCCATCCCGTTTGGTTGTGTTATCCTGTAATTCTTTAAGGGATTTTTGTGTTTCTTCTAGCTGTTTAGCAGTGTTTTCCTGTAATTCTTTAAGGGATTTTTCTGTTTCTTCTAGCTTTTAACAGTGTTATCCTGTAATACTTTAAGCGATTTTTGTGCTTCCTCTTTAAGGGCTTCAACTTGTTTAGCATTGTTCTGCATCTCTTAGAGTGAGTTATTAATGTCCTTCTTCAAATCTTCCACCACCATTATGAGATATGATTTTAAATCCACATCTTACTTTTTGGGTGTGTTGGGGTATCCAGGACTCAATGTGCTGGGCGTACTGGGTTCTGATGGTGCCCTGTGTTCTTGGTTTCTGTTAGTAAGATACTTACGTTTGCCTTTCACCATCTGGAAGTCTCTGGTGTTAATTTTCAAGCTGTCTCTGGCTGGAGTTTGATCCTCCTGTGATTCTGTTAGCCCCTGTCAGCACTCCTGGGAATCCAACTCTCCCCTGTGTCCCCTTGATCAGAGCATTCTCTGCAGGCAAGCCCCCCTCTTGCAAGGCAGATGTCCAGAAGTCTGGAGCTCTGATCCTCCTTTTGAGTCTTGGGGTCAGAGCCCTCCCTGTAGGCCTACTCTTCCTGGTGATCCAGAGTATCCTTGATCTCAAGGACCTGTGGTGTGGAGAGTCCTCCTGAGCACTCAGCTGTCTCTGCTGGGGTTCAGAAGAGAGATGGCTGGAGTGGCCCCTGACCTGACAGGAACAGCAGCGCCTCTGGGCTGGCAGTGTTCCTTTATTCCTGTTCCTGCCTGAATAAGCCCCTGATGGATTCTCTGGAGTTGATTGTGTTCCACTCACTGTGATCCTGAAGATCTGTGGTGTGGAGAGTCCTCCAGAGCACTCAGCTGCCTCCGCTGGGGTTCAGAAGAGAGATCAGATATTTTCTTTATTTACTTTTCAAATGCTAACCTGAAAATTCCCTATTTCCTCCACCCACCCCTGCTCCCCTACCCACCCACTCACACTTCCTGGCCCTGGCATTCCCCTGTACTGGCACATATATAGTTTGCAAGACCAAGGGGCCTCTCTTCCCAATGATGGCCGATTAGGCCATCTTCTGCACATATGCAGCTAGAGACACGACCTCTGGGGGTACTAGTTAGTTCATATTATTGTTCCACCTATA
>NW_018391644.1:1782-23601 GCF_900095145.1 Mus pahari
TATGAACATAGTGGAACATGTGTCCTTATTACCAGTTGGAANATCTTCTGGGTATGTGCCCAGAAGAGATTTCTGGATCTTCCAGTAGTACTATGTCCAAATTTCTGAGGAACTGCCAGACTGATTTCCAAAGTGGTTGTACAATCTTGCTATCAGACCAGCAATGTAGGAGTGTTCCTCTTTCTCCACATCATTGCCAGCATCTGCTGTCACCTGAATTTTTGATCTTAGTCATTCTGACTGGTGTGAGGTGGAATCGCAAGGTTGTTTTGATTTGCATTTCCCTGATGATTAAGGATGTTGAACATTTTTTCAGGGGTTTATCAATCATTCGATATTCCTCAGTTGAGAATTCTTTGTTTAGTTCTGTACCCCATTTTAATGGGGTTATTTGAATTTCTGGAGTCCAGCTTCTTGAGATCTTTGTATATATTGGATATTAGTCCTCTATCAGATTTAAGATTGGTAAAAATCCTTTCCCATTCTGTTGGTGGCCTTTTTGTCTCTTTGACAGTGTCTTTTGCCTTACAGAACCTTTGCAATTTTAAGAGGTCCCATTTGTCAATTCTTGATTTTACAGCACAAGCCATTGCCGTCTGGCAACTATAATCTTGATCTCTTCTATTATATTTTCTTCTTATTAATAATCTCATCAGAATATCATGATTTAATTATACCTGCATGTGAGCATCATGGAAAAATTCTCTGATGTGACAATAATTCTGAAATGAATATCCACACTATAGAAGGGGGAGGAAGTAAGTGTGCTATTTACACACCACTGTTTTCTTTGTTAGATCAATTTTCTCAAAGCACAACTCTATATTAGCAATGATTCTAAACTCCATGAGCTCTTGTAAAGATTGTCCAGAAATACTTGAGAAAGAATACCAAAAACATCAGCCTGAAGAGAAAGTAATATGCTCTAAAAGAAGACAGGAGCCTAACATAAAAGAGTGTTTCAAGTCTGATTAGGATATTAATTTGGGAAATTAAAGAGAAAATTTTTATATATTTATGAAACTATTTCTGTGAGACCATATTTTCTATGATTCTTTAACCATCCTTTTCCTCCTTAGGAGAGAGAACTACTTCTCAGGAATGAACTCTCTGAAGAGAGAAGAAAGCATGAGAAAGAGATTCGAGATATAGAGGCAAAAAACAGAGAAATAATCCTGAAAAGTATTAAACTTTAAACTCATATAATCCATATGATACCACATTATTACAACGGTTCAATTACAACCAGCAACTCATACACAGCAATGAACATGAACTTATCATTCTTGCACATACACTGGTCCATAAATATCACAAGAATAAAGACAGTGCATAAAGGACAAGAGTTACTAAGGCAATTTTTTGATGCTCATTACTAAAGTTATAGATTCTCTTAATTTTACTTCTCTTAGTTTTAAGGATGGCTAAATGCATACTATATTCAATCATTTAAATTTGCTTTAGAGTAAATAAAAATTTATAATAATACATATTTAAAATAGGGATCTATTATGTAGTATGATTAAGGTAGATTTTTCTTAACTATTTCACACCATATTTCTAGACCTATGTCCTGATTTAAGGGTTTACTCACACTGTCAAATCTGTTACAAATGACATGAACATAGAGAAAATTAGATGCAAGGTGAACAAGGGGTTCAGTGAGTAGTGTTTCTGCTAACCTTAAACAATATTGCTTTTTGAATTTTAAAGGTTGTTCTACATTAGTTGTGTAAAAAAAAAAAGTTTTGTCAAATTGCCCCTTGAATGCTGTCATATGAAATAGCTTAGATTCTCTGTGTAGAAGCTGCATGGTTCCTGGTCAAGAAAAGGCTTGACCCTGTAAAAAGTAAGTGTGTAGAGCTAACGGGTCCCCTTCCAATGAAGCCTTTCCTTGGTCCTGGCTCAGTTATATCATGTTTTGAGACTATAACAAGAATAACAAAGATGTGTCCTCGCCCTTAAAAGTCATGTCTGGAGTAAGAAAATGTGCCCAGGAAATATGGGCACCTGAGGAGAAATACTGACCCTGGGAATTTCCTCCATAAAGAAGTAATATAAATAAGCATTGGAGGGAGGGAGGAAAAAGTGACATACTAATCCTTCACATTTTTTTGACTTTTTTTTTTTATTCTCAGTGGAATCTGCACGAACTGAGTCTGCAGAGGAAACAATAAAAATGTTGAAGGAATTGAATGAGTCAAATCTGAAGACAATAGGCCAGAAACAACAAAATTTTGAAGATTATCTGATACAATTGACTGAACACAGAGCGAAGGAAACAGGAAGGCTAATGGCACAGCAAGAAATGATCTTCAGAACGAAGCTTCAGGTAATTCATTGTAAAATCTTAATTTTCCCATCCAATGGCCATGCACAAAGGACACTGATTTGTAGGTAATTCAATCTGACCTAGGAAAAAGAATTTTCAGTATAGAAATCTTTATCTTTGTATAGCTGCCAAAGTCTCATTTGAAAAGATTGTACTTTATGATTCCTATTCTTTGTATTACTCAAAATATAGAACTGTATAACTAAAGTCCATACACAAAGTACTTAAACATTGTCTTTGTTAGGGTTTCCATTGCTGTTAAGGGACTCCATGACCATTATAACTCTTATAAAGAACAACATTTAATTGGGGCTGGCTTACAAGGTCAGAGTTTCAGTCCATTATTATCAAGGTGGGAAGCATGGCAGAATTCAGTCAGGCATGGCACTAGAAAAGGAGCTGAGAGTTCTACATCTTCTTCTAAAGGCACTTAGGAGAAGACTGTCTCACAGACATCTAGGAGGAAAGTCTCTTCCACATAGAGCAATGCCTGAGCATAGGAACTCAAATCCTGCCTACACAGTGACATATTGCCTCCAAAACCACAACACATATTCCAACAAATCTGAACCTAATAATGCCATTTTCATGAGTCAAATTTATTCAAGCCACCACAGCCACATTAAATATTGGTCCTTTAAGGGCCCCAGACTTCTCTACTAGGCTTTCAAGATCACTGTTTTCTGTAGGATCACTTTCTGTTGCTCAGGGCTGACTTGCACCTCAGATCATCCTACCGAAGTACCCCAAATCCAATGTTTCACCTTTATTCCACTAAACCAGCTCTGGTTTCTTTTTTTCCTATTCAAGAACTTGCTATTCCTGAAAGATAGAAAGTGTACTGAGATACAATTCCAGGTTGGACATCTGGCCTATTTCTCTTACTAGTACAGTCGACAGTGGTTTTGGTTTTGCCATCTCTATAGTTCTTTATGCATGTGAATATCCTAAAAAGTAGTTTCACCTATGCATGACCACTTAACTTAGCACTGATTTTAGATGCTATTTTGTTCTCCAGGCCTTTAGTCTGAGTCACAATGTGCACAGCTGCTCTCCCAGAACACCTCAGTACTTTACTCTAGGTGCTACTATTCAAATCTTACAGGTCTATATAAAATTTCCCAATCTTGTGTCTCTCCTGAATCTGCAAATCATGCATCACTCTTTTAAATATATATTCACTATCCTATTTACATATATGTGACATGCATATCATTTGGTTGAAACCTTTGGATAAGATATATTGTAAAGGCAAAATTCTGAATATGGAATAAGAAGTCAAATAGAGGTTAATAGAACAATGATATAATAAATGTAGACAAAACATTTCAGATGGTAGAGTAAAAAGACTACTAAAACTATGACAAACCACACTGAAGAAATAAAAATGTAGGCCAGAAAGATGGCTCAGAGGTTAAACGTGGTTCTTGTTCAAATGTAAGAACATGAGTTTGAAACCCATGTGTAAACATGATGCAATAGCATGAATTCCTATGTTTTCAACACTCCTACAGAGAGACAGAAACATAGAAAAGGGAGTCCATGGAAACTCACATGTCAGTTAGCTTGGAATACACAGCAGAAAAACATCGCAAGGATCATGTCTCAAGCAATGTGGAAAGGGAGGAACAACACATGTAGTTATCCTCTGACCTCCACATATTTATTTGTTCTCTCTTCCTCTCTCCCTTTTTCCTTAATTCCCCATTCCTGTTCACCCTCCCTCTCTCCCTCACCCTCTTCTTTTTCCCTCTCCCTACCTCATGCACACACATAGACATTTAAACTTTTGAGTGTGCTCACACATCCTACAACACAACAGACACAACACTAAAAGAAAATGTAAAAATTTTAGAAGTATACTTGTTTGATCACTATTGAAAAATTAGTTATCTTATTTTAGTTATTTACTGCATTTTAACAGTTCAGAGTAATTGTTTTACTACAACATTGCCATATTTGCATATAATCAAATTTGAAGGCATTTTGTTATTCTTTAATCATCACTCTTCAATTCCTATTTTTCCAGTTTTACCTAGTATTTCCCCATTAATTTTGCTTCCTTCTCTCCATGGAATTCCACATGAGACAAATCATATTTCTTATATTTAACCTTATTATGTCATTTTCACTAACTTACAAATATCATAATTTATCTTCATTTACAATGGAATAAGATATTATTGTAAATGTGTATGTATATACATGTAAATATATATCATCTACACACACAGACATATATATATATATATATATATATATATATATATATATATATGTTCATATCCAATCATCTGTGAAAAAACACCTAGGATGATCATATAATTGGGCTGCTGTGAATAGTGTCATATTAACAGGAGAATACGTGTTTCTCTGAAGGATGTTGACTTTGATTCTTTATACGTATATCCAGAAATGACAGGGCTAGGTACTAGGGAAATTCTCTCCTTTTGTTTTTTTGGAAGAGACTGTATATTTACTTCTGTAATAGATATAACAATATAATTTATACTCCAACCAGGAGTGTGTATGGGTTCCTATTTCCTTAACATCCATTACTGGCACTTCCTTCTTGATGGACAGGAATTTTTACTGGGGTGCTGTGATTCAGTGCAGGTTTTAAATTCCAATTTATTTCTTACAGGAACAAGAAAAAAAATTAAATGAAAAAATCAATGAACAGGATATACAACATAAGGAAGAAATTCGGAAACTCAATATGAAAATAAAGCCTGACTGTCTCTTGATGTAAAAGGTCTAATCAGATCAGGTTCCTCCCCTACTCTCTCCTTTCAGGGACGAATTGTACTGAATCTCTTCAGATATTCAGAACAAAATAAAATCCAAAATAATAAAGGTAGCAAAGCCTAAGAGCATGTGGTCTTGTACAATTAAATCTAATTGCTGGGTTCCCTGGGCCATTTCCATAGATCCATATGAAGTGATTTCCAACTTTAATAGTACAATACTGAGGATACGCATTCCATAATTATTTATGTGGCTGAGCTTTCAACTCACTCCCAGCTTGCATTGAATCTGCTGATAAAAGACACACAGTTGTTCCTTTTCAAATTGCCTTGTGGCACAATTGCTGGATGTTATTATCTTCCACTTGTAAAAGGTGCCTTTATTGGTACTCTTAGTTTTGATCCTCCCACTTGCCCCAACTTTAGTTTGTCATTTGAATCTAGTCCCTGCTAAACACCTCTGACCACCTGTCTATAGGAGTGGCCTCAACCCACCACTCCTCACCAGACCTCACATGGTGCCTGGTTCTCTTCTCTCCAAGGCATAGAAACTCCCCTCTCTCCTTCCTTGCATCTTCCTTTTCCTCCAGGGACACAGAAGTCCCTCCTGTACCCTTTGCCCAGCAATTGCCCCATGATTTTCTTTACTGACAGTTCAAGAACCAATTAGAAAACAGGACCTCAGCATCAGAATTACCCTTATAATAAACTTCTCTGTAATTCTCTGGGGGAAATACAAATAATATGTGCAAATGGAGAACAGTATGGAGTGTCTATTGATACTGTACATACATCATTGCTGTACCCATTATGTGGGGAGCTGCCCTCACAATCACCATGGCAAGATGGCACTGGCATCCGGTGTTCTAACTGGTAAACAAGCGGTCTGCGCATGTGCCGGGTAAATTTCCATCCCTTGCGCCCTGCCTGTCCTGTGGCGTCATCTGGGCCGATAGTGAGCAGCCAACCGGGGAGCTACACATCCTAGGCGGAGAACATTTCCTATATAAGGGAGAGCGTTTTTCACCTCGGGGACTCCGCTTTCCAGTAGCTTATGCATTACCTCTCGAGATGCATTAAAGCTTTACTGCAGAAGGATCCTGATGTGTCGTGTCGTTCTTGCTGGCGAGACGGTAGCATGTCACACCAGTGCTCCTGGATATACTAAGGATAAATTTGTACATAGTGAAATAAAGGTTCATACAGGAATTTATAACAAACCATGTTAAAATATTAGACAGATTTCAACATGTGACACCTGATGGCAAGGGAATCCCTATGTAGACTACTCTGACATCAAATTCACAGAGATCCTCCTGCCTCTGTGCCACCACACCGAGCCAAAAAACCTTTCCATAGTAGCTAAAAGGAAACAGAATCCATGAAATGACTTCACCAGTAATCCTAGTTGATCATGAGGGTGAGGCCGGAAGAAAATGAGTCAAGGCCATCTTTAGCAATATATTCAGGGTCAAGAAATGAAAAAAAGAAAAAAGAAAAACTAGAAAGATGAAAAGAGTAAAAAAATCAGAGGTAAGAAATGATAACATTGTACCTGGTAAGAACTGAATGGGAAAATTACCACAGTGAAATCCTATAATGGAATTATTCATAGGTAGAATAAATGGTCAACAGCTACCCACAAACATGGGCAGTTGTCAACAAATATATTGTTGAGGATCTGGTCTGTGGTCCTGTTCTATAAAACATCAGACCAGGGTGGCAATTACCTTTAAAAGACATAGCAGAGATTCAAGATCCTAAATGAGAGCAAGAAAGCTACAGGGGGCCTGATGTGTCCTGGTGTGATAAAAGTAATGTGAAGACCATGAGAGTGCAGTGTGCCTATCACATATATTGCACTCCCATTAGAACCTAAGCCAAAATCTTAACAAAATCTTTTCATATTGTTAGTTACAATTATGCATGCATATATGCTATGGATTCTGTCCTTCTAGACGACATTTAATAATACAGTCAGGCTCAATAAAACCCTAAGAATGTTTTGCAGACTCTGTTTTTTAGATAGAGAGCACAACGTCTGGATCCTGGAAGGGAAGCAAGGTAGGAACATACAGAACTTAAAAGACCTCAGGCAGTGGATCAGCACAATGAAAAAGATTATCAGGAGACAAGCTTTAGAGAGAGAGTTCATTTTAATTGGGAGGGGGGAGGACAAAGGCTATTTAAACCTTTCTGGGATGAATAGGAGCTATCTGGCTAAGTGTACATCATTGGCTCAGGCTCATTTGCATAAAGTGAATTCCAGGTGATTCTAGACATGACCTTATAAGGTGAGACTAAGTTTAACCACTTCTTCTGGTGGAATAAAGATGGGGACACAGAACTATGTGTGTGCTAGGAGACATGCAGGCATGGGGCATGGGACAGAGATCCTACTCCTGCTGATTTTAGGATGAGATTTCCAGAGTTTTAACATGCTTCTACCCAACTTGCGCTCCAGGATGGGTTTCCCATCCCCACCCTGGGCCCACTCTTCACTGGCCCATATAACAGAGTACCTTCATTTACCTTACCTGCATTTGGTATTATAAACATCATGAATGCAGTATTGATGTGCCTGCTCATCAGTTTTAAAAAACAAAGAGACACAGAGACCCCACAGCTGGAGAGGGCACACAGGTCTGTACAGTTGGTGTGCCAGCACCTCCCTCTAAAGTCTCAGGACTTTTGTTGGTTAGATGTCTGTCTTGATTCTCATTTCATTGTCCAGATATTTAACCTTATTCCTTCAGGCCCTAGATCACATCCATAGAAAGCCACAGGTGCTCAGGCAAGACAGAAATGTGCCTTTGGACCACAGATCCTCAGGCCACACTAGGCAGGACTCTGTCCTACAGGTTTCCTCTGGCCTCCCAATCTCTATTCAGTGAGGAATTTAGCATCTGGGTATGCTTCCCCTTAATACTGCAGTCATAGTAAGTCTCCAATTGTTCCTGATTCTTAGCCTCACTTTATTTGATAGCCTTGCCTCAAGCAAAGAGCTCAATATGAATCATAGTAATGGATCTGGGAATGTTTTTTATTTCAGGAGAAAAACCACCAGTTTAATACAATTCTCACTTCCCTACATCTCCCAGACCTCAGGTTGTCAGACTCCTGTACATGAAAGTATGACTGCTATATTGGGTACACTGCATGGAGTCATGCCTCTCCCCTCACTTCCTATGCAAGAGTCATGCATTCTCCACCCTCCCCAGTGTAGGACACCCCTGAAACCTAAGAGTCAGGAGAAGACTGGCTATGGGCCAGTGCTGTGAAAAACAAATTACAAGCTGCCTTCTCTCAGTCCCACAAGAGGAGGACCCCCTCTGTATCTCATGGGCTTATACTCTCATCAGATCCCTAATCATACTGTCTGTGTGTCAATGGATTTGGGGACTGAATTCTCCTCTGTTCAGTGTCAAGCTGCTATCTGTCTGTCATTGACTTCTGAGAATATCAATTTTATTTTTTATTAGATATTTTCTTTATTTACATTTCAAATACTATTCCGAAAGTTCCCTATACACTCCCCGTGCCCCTGCTCCCCTACCACCCACTCCCACTTCTTGGCCCTGGCATTCCCCTGTGCTGGGTCAGATAAAGTTTGCAAGACAAAGGGGCCTCTCTTCCCAATGATAGTCCAATAGGCCATCTTCTGCTACATATGCAGCTAGAGACACGAGCTCAGGGGGTACTGGTTAGTTCATAGTCTTGTTCCACCTATAGGGTTGCAACACTCTAAAGCTCCTTGGGTACTTCCTCTAGCTGCTCCACTGGGGGCCCTGTGTTCCATCCAATAGCTGACTGTGAACATCCACTTCTGTGTTTGCCAGGCACTGGCATAACCTCACAAGAGGCCGCTATATCAGGGTCCCTTCAGCAGAATCTTATTGGCATGTGCAATAGTATCTAATCAAAACAAACCTGAGATATCATCTCACTCCAGTCAGAATGACTAAGATTAAAAATTCAAGTGACAGCAGATGCTGGCAAGGATGTGGAGAAAGAGGAACACTCCTCCATTGCTGGTGGGATTGCAAGCTTGTACAACCACTCTGGAAATCAGTCTGGTGGTTCCTCAGAAAATTGGACATANTACTACCGGAGGNTCCAGCAATACCTCTTCTGGGCATATACCCAGAAGATCTTCCAACTGGTTATAAGGACACATGCTCCACTAGGATCATAGCAGCCTTATTTACAATAGCCAGAAGCTGGAAAGAACCCAGATGTCCCTCAATANAGGAATGGATACAGAAACTGTGGTACATTTACACAATGGAGTACTACTCAGCTATTAAAAACAATGAATTCTTGGGCAAATGGATGTATCTGGAGGATATCATCCTTAGTGAGGTAACCCAATCATAAAAGAAGTCACTAGATATGCACTCACTGATGAGCAGATATTAGCCCAGAAACTTAGAATACCCAAGATACATTTTGCAAAACACAGGAAAACCAAGAAGGATGACCATCGTGTGGATACTTCATTCCTCCTTAGAATAAGGAACAAAATACCCATGAAAGGATATAGGTACAGAGACAAAATTTAGAGCTAAGATGAAAGGATGGACTATCCAGAGTCTACCCCATCCGGGAATCCATCCCATCATCAGCCACCAAACCCAGATACTAATGCACATGCCAGCAAGATTCTGCTGAAGGGACCCTGATATAGCGGCCTCTTGTGAGGCTATGCCAGTGCCTGGCAAACACAGAAGTGGAGGCTCACAGTCAGCTATTGGATGGAACACAGGGTCCCCAATGGAGGAGCTAGAGAAAGTACCCAAGGAGTTGTAGGGGGCTGCAACCCTGTAGGTGCAACAACAATGTGAACTAACCAGTACCCCCTGAGCTTGAGTCTCTAGCTGCATATGTAGCAGAAGATGGCTAATCAGCCATCATTGGAAATAGAGGCCCCTTTGTCTTGTAAACTTTATATGACCCAGCACAGGAGTAGGCCAGGGCCAAGTAGTGGGAGTGGGTGGGTAGGGGAGCAGGGTCGGGGTTGGGGTATAGAAAGCAGAGTAAATATATCATGGCCATTCTAGTCTTTAGATATACAAAGTACTACATAGTATTAAATAACTTCTAAATACTTGTTTCCTCTGGAAGTAAGATTTGTAACATAAATCCAAGAGAAAGAGAACATTGGCTTATGGAATAATCTGTTAAATTTTTGTCAGAGTATGCATATTATTACAGGAAAAACTTTTATTGTCGGGAATCTTATGATTTTAGATTACATGGACAAATAGAGTGCGCTTGTTAAATATGAATTAGCTATCAAATATAAAGAGGTACAGGCAGCAGTGGAGATAATGATGGTGGTGTTAATGATGGTGATATTGGTGATGCTAACATATTGAGAGCTCATTTCCTAAATTGAGTTAATGCTATTTTCTTCATTGGAATATCAGTTTAAAACTCTGAGTCAGAATGAAATACTTCTTAACAATATCTCCATTGTGTAGTGTAGTTCAGTTATGTGACAAGCAGAGAAGCTCAACAGACTTTCCAAAGGAGCAGGGCAGCTTCATTCAGAGTGAAGCTAACTTACAAATGAAAGAGGAGTATACAAGCCAAATCCACAGCAACCATATAAGTGAGGCTATTGAAATGGCCCAAGTCTCACCCTGGGTCATATTGAATGGATCTAAAAGAAGGCAGGGGCAGCTACTATGGCCATAGTTTATTTGGCTCTCTAATCTGAAAGATAGATTAAGTCATGCATTCAATTTCCCTAATGCACATGCCCTTTCTCACACATAACTCATCTAACTTAAGCATATGCATGCTCAATTGTGCATTGACAAAAGATGCTAAGTTAGGCTTCTTTATATCATTTCAATTGAAGGAAAAGTTTGCCAGACAGCACTGTGCATGGACTGTGCAGATTGGCCTTTCTATTCTATTGTATACATACATAAGTAATACAGTTAAATAGAACCTGTCGGGGTGTGTTTGGTTAGGGATGAAGACACTTGTACTATCATTCAGAGAGGATTGTATGTGTAGTCATTTCAGGAACACAACAGGAAGATCTGAGGTGCTAGGAGCATTGTTTGAAGAGGAGTATGTGTGCATTTTACATGCAGGTAAAAGAATCAGGTTGGCAAGGGCATCATCACAAAAAGGAGAGGGATGTAAACCCTAATCCAAATAAGGTCCTGGACTACTAATCTACTCCTAAGTCTGCCTGCCTCATAAGTATTTGTGGAACTGAAAACAAATTTGGATGGGAGTGATAACCTGGAGTGGCTAGTGGATTATATTTCTGGAGAGCAACAGGAAGTTCTTGCAAAGGGTGTTTATATCTCAGCAAAGAGCACAGAATTTGTTATAGCCAAAGAATTACATGACTCCCATAGGAATGAAAGCAGGATTCAAATACTATAGTCAGGGTAGAAATTTCATAGAATGATAACTCTTTCATCAGAAGAACATACTCTTGCTGCTTAAGGTGGTCTGTCTTTTACTACCCAGGCAAGTGAGGTTTTCCAGAACTCTCTGGAGTCACAGATTACTGTGGAAGAGTCCATCTTGAAGTCAAATAAAGCCCTCACTGAAGGTTAGAAAGCTCTAGAAGGTACAGAGGAGGGCTTAACTGTCCAAGATTTCCGGTAGAACCCCATTGCTGATGAATAGGAAGATTCCCCCAGACAAGGACCTCCCTCCTGCATCCTCTTCTAGATCTGAAATGTATGATTTGGTCTGGTGTTGTATGACTAGCTAGTCAGTGTGTTTCCATCACATAGGGTGTCATTGCACGGTGATGTGATATTTCAGAAAATTTTCATGTGGAAATCAGACTGATCTCTGAGATCTAGGGTGTAACTCACAGTTCTGGACAGAATGGAAGTACATGACAGACCATGCCTCCCCTGGAACGAACAGTATGACATTGGCAAGGCAGTCATGAACCCAGAGAGAATCCCCAATGACATGTGACCATGGAAACCTGAAATTCACCTCTACCCTTGTAACATTCTTAATTCTAGACACACCACCTATTGTTATACTAGTAAAGTGAAGAATGTGGGAGTGAGGTGCCAGGGAAATGTTCTTGCTTCTCCCCAAATACAAATAGTAGCCATTCTGATACAACTCATACCAGGATCTTTATTCTAATCGAGCTAGCTCAGGACCCAAACACTTCTCCATAACAAGTGGGGTTTTGGGTGGTAAGGGAGCCCTGAATGTCTATCAGGGCAAGGCTTTATAATAAGCAGCAACCAGGGGTGGTGGTGGCAGTAAGTGTGTAAATATCTAATTGGAAAGCTACAGTGACCTTTGACATAATCAGCTGATTCTGAGGTTCATATCATAAACTTAATTTCTATTCCCCTTTGCATTGATGGTTGTTAGGCAGGGGTGGGCTAGTAACTTGGGGGTGCAGATTTGTTGGTAGAATACCCTGGAGACACTGGTCTTGTGGAAGGTAAAACACATAAATGCTGGTCTAGTTGGGGATTAGCCTAGAGACAGGAGCTAGGCTCCGGTTTTGTTGGGGGACAACTTGGAAACTAATGCTACGTACCAGTCTGTTAGTTTACCTGAGTTCAAACATAGGTCAGGTTCTCTAAAACAGAGTCTGAACTTAAAAGATTTGGCATCTCAGGAGTAAAAAAGCACCATCCCCCGTAATACTTGTACGCTTTAGAGTAGCTTTATTTTCCTCCACCTAAAAATTACCTCAGCCTACCACTCAAAGAGTTCTTAGAACAACAGCCAAGGATACCAGTTTGAATTGATCTGATTGCTCAGGATATGAATCTGAGGTGCTGAATCCTACAGTGTCGGTTTCCAGAGCTGGTTGCTTCATTGTACAGAGCTAGAGTAAAATACAAATGCACTCTTTCTCACATCCCAGAGTCTCACAGCTCCACCCTCAGGGGCAATAGCTAGTTACCATCATTTGTTAGACAGATGGGGTTGGCTCAGCCCTGGGAAGCTAAGAAGGAATGGGGGTTAAACCCTCAGCTTCCCCGTCACCAGATGTTGTAATTTAGTTCACAGTTCACAAGGTTGTCATAGCCCCAAGTTTCCTTCTTCCCAGGGAGAGAATTGTAAACAAATATCAGCCATAGTCACTCTCACTCTTCAGGTGAATATGTGAGGTTTGAATAAGCTTGCCAAATTCTATTTTTTTATAAATGGGGAAAACATATATTCAGCTGCTGAAGCTGTTAACATGAAATGTCAGTAATGGATAATCTGAGAAATGGACTCCCTCTTTTTGGTAAGCACTAGAAAAACTAGCTCATGAAGGACTTGAGAAGCATTGTGATGACTTGAAAAAAGAAATAAAATGAAGAGAAGAGGAGATCCAAGCCAGGAAACAGAATTCTGCATCAGGGCTCCTTGATGGAACTCTAGATATTTTCTGTGTTCTGCTACTGAATGTACTCAGCTCACAGATTAAAAGGGCACTGAGGAAAATGTAATAAAAGCCAGTAAGCAGGACTTCTCCATGGCCTCTGCATCAGTTCCTGCCTCAGCGTTCCTGCCTCAGGATTCCTGCCATCAGTTTCTGCCCTGACTTTCCTGATTAATGGAGTGTGACCTGAGAGTTGCAACATGAAATAAACCATTTCCTCCTCATTGATATTTGGTCCTGGTGTTTTTCACAGCAATAGAAACTCCAACTCAGACATTGCTTTTCTCTGCCTTGTGTCTTCCATACTGCTCAGACATAAATCCTTTGGGGGAGTTTATGACGTGGGCAGACCCAGTCGGGGTCCCTCAACCTGGAGTGATTCAGGGTTCCTGTAATCAGGTGGGCAAGGAGTCTGTGAGTGACAAACAGATACGAACACAAGAGAGTGCTGAATCTGAGTGTAATCTTTCAAAGCAAGCAACAGACTTATATAGTCATTACAGAAGAAAACAAATAAGTTAGGTAATACATCAGCCAAGATAAATTCAGGTCTTCTGATGCATAATGATCTTTTAAACAAAACAGAAAAATGTGTACATAAAAACTGGCAGGAACCAGGTAGTGGTTACACCTGAGGTAAAATCTGCCCTATCTAAAGTCAGCTTATTCTTAGGAGCCAGGTGCAAGGGCTTCATGCCCTAGCCACAATTCAAGTCTATTGTATAACCTACAACCATGGGTCCCTTAGTAAATACCTAATTATGCTATTCTTCTGGGCTTTGTGAAAGAATGTACCATGGAGGTTCCATTCTTGCTAACCTTTCTTTGAATAATACAATATTCTAGTTCATTCTTAAACCAAAGCACACCTTCTTCCTAGACCATTGTAAATTCCTGCATATGGAAGTGACAGAGCTGTTATTCTAAGTGTTTGTGGGGAACCTCCATTTACAGAGGAGCCCACAAACTTTCTTCTATTATGTAATGAAGTCTGTCACACATGACTGTAATGAGAATTCTAAGCTTACTTTGTTGAACTTGTCCTGAGATTTCTAACTCTTATCCAGAAAACTGCAATGCCTGATTTCTTTCACTATCTCTCTTTCAAGACTGGAGGCATTTTGTCTGAATAAGTACCATTTTTACAAAATTTCAAGCTGAACATTGGCTCAATGATTGACTAGGATGTTGGGACATTGGTGGAGGCCAGGAAACAATGTCCAATCTAACTTGGCTATTTGTCAAATCATTCCTTGGGAGCACATATAATAAAACAATAATGAAAGAAAGCACGCAAAACCCTCCACTGATTATTGCAAGGACAAATCTTGACCACATCCATGTCACAGGACAACAAGGACCTTGAGAAGACCAGTGTCCGTGAAACTTTTTGCCTCAGGACTGTAGTCAAGCTTTTGTAATTGTCACACAGACTCCACTGGAGTGGGTGTGGCAAGTTTGGACCTAAGAATTTACAGTCTCAGTTATTGGCATATTTGAATCACTCCACTGGCTTTTTTTTTTTTTTTTTGGTTTCTGTTAATGTCACATCCTAGTTCTTCCTACAAACCCCATGCTCCTAGAAATAAGGCTCAGACTCATATATTTACAGATGCCTTGGCCATGTACTTAGACTCTTCTCTGACTAGATAGAACTTAAAATATCCCATTTGCTCTCACCTACATTCTGACATGTGCCTGGTTACCTGTGCTCAGGTATCATGATTGTGACTCATTACATCTTCCAAGGCTGATCACCAGCCTGGCTTTCTCCAACAATCCTTCCCTCTGAGAGGTCCTACCTTTATCTCCTCCCTAAGCCATAAGCCATAGGCTTTTTAATTGACAGGAGATGCAACCATACAATATACAAGAGGTTTCCTGGATTTAAAATGCCATGTCTTCTCCATCTCTTCCAAGTTCTTGTTGAGACCTTCACCATTGATTAGATGTGTTATGGTATGCTCTCTCACTTGACTCCTGACCTTATAACCTGCATTCACCTCCTTCTCAGCTTACTCTTACTTTTCTCCTACTAGTAAGTACACTTTCCTTATAATTGCAGTATCAAGTGTCCTAGGAATCAGCACCTTTCAAACCTCGAATTCGTTATTACATTAAATGATCAATGTTCAGACTTCATCTTATTTAGTCTATGGTTTAGTATTTAGTGTAGTGTATGCAAGGAATATTTCCTCAGCAATTAGTAACTGTAGTGCATGTGAGTTCCCCTCAAATGTTACTTAATTTTTGAAAATAAGTAATTAATTTAATATCACAACAGCAGT
Organism: Mus pahari; assembly: GCF_900095145.1. Classification (NCBI taxonomy): domain Eukaryota; kingdom Metazoa; phylum Chordata; class Mammalia; order Rodentia; family Muridae; genus Mus; species Mus pahari. The sequence goes on from NW_018391644.1 coordinate 17,539, forward strand.
TTCCCCTACCTCCTCTCCTCTCAGTACCTCCTCACTGCTTCTCCCTGCATCCACTTTCTCTTCAGAAAAGGGAATGCCTCCCGTGGATATCAACTATCCATGGCATATTGAGTTACGGTAAGATTAACACACTCTCTACTACAGAGACTAGACAAGGCAACCCAGTAGGTGGAAAGACCCTCTGTAACTTCAGGATTTTTCATTCATGCCCCAGTTCAGAAATAATGAAGCAGAGGCTTACTATTTATTAAAAATGACCTAGGTCATGAGCTAGGCTTGTTCCCACTAGGTCATAACTCATTGAACCCATGTAAACTATTCTGTAATGGCTAGATGGTGAGTTATCTCTCCTCAGTTCCACATGTCTGACTTCCTCTGAATCAGAGTCCATGGCAAGGTTCTCGTGCCTCACTCTTTCCCAGAGTCCCGCTGTTGCATTTGGTTGTGGATGTCATCAAGAGCTTGCTGACAGAAGTCTGATATAGGTGTCTACTAAGAGTCTCTGCCAGTGCCTGACAAATAAAAAAGAGGATGCTCACAGCCATCCATTGGACTGAGCACAGAGTCCCCAATGAAGGAGCTAGAGAAAGGACCCAAGGAGTTGAAGGTGTTTGCAGCCCCATAGGAGGAACAACAATATGAACTAACCAGCATCTCCAGAGCTCACTGGGACTAAACCCACAAGCAAAGAAAACATATAGTGGGACTCATGGCTCTAGCTGCCTATATAGGAGAGGATGGCCTAGTCGGTCATCAATAGGAGGAGAGGCCCTTGGTCCTGTGAAGGTTATATAACCATGTTTAGGGTACTGCCAAGGCCAGGAAATCCGAGTGGGTGGGTTGAGGAGCAAGGGGGGGAGGGGAGGGGATAGGGGGTTTTCAGAGATGTGTTGGGGTCTCTCACCTCCACTAACCACTCTCCCTCTAAACATTATATTGTGCCCCTTGCAGATGGACAGGATTGCCACTGAGAAGACCTCCCCAGATCTCCCAGAATGCAGCATCGTCAGACCGCCCTACGTCATCGTCATCACCGCCCACTGTCGCCACCCACTATCGCTTGGACCAACCACTAACGTCGTCTCCGCCCACTCGTTCGGACCGCCTTCCAGATACATCTCCGCTCATGATCAGACCACACGATATAGAGAGAGACAGAGAGACTCGGGGGAGGGCTAGATATAGAGAGAGACAGAGAGACTCGGGGTAGGGCTAAGGGTCCTTCCTTGTCCGATTAATAAAATTATGCTCTGATCAGCGCAAACCGCCAGGGCATTCATTTCCTTGCAGCACATTCTATTTTAGGATGTTTAGCTCTTCAGTACGAACCCAGTCCAAAGTGTTTTCTGCCCATGCAGATACACACAAATGGTGCAAGATACACACAGAGATGAAACTAGGAAAGGGGATAACATTTGAAATATAAATAAAGAAAATATTTATTAATAAATAAATAAATAAAAATATAGATACATGTAAAATAGTTGTAAATTTAAAAATATATAGATACATGTTAAAAAAAAAACCAAAACATTCTTGTTCCTTCTCAGGCTGCTCTCTCAGCTTGCTCCTCGAACACACTCCCAATGGTCTCCGTAGCAACATAGCTCTGCCAATTGCCAGCTAGTTCCCTAACTGGTAACTGTATTCCCTCAAACTGTCATGGCTAGCTCTGCCAATTGCCAGCTGAGGCTTCTCCCAGGAATGCTGCAAGCTACAAAAGCTCTCCTCTGGCCAACCATCCTGAGGTTAGCTCAGCTAATGCCCACTCCAGTTTAGTAGCTTTGGATGGAAAACACCAGACAGCCCTGATATTTAAAAACCTTCCAGATAATACAACTGCTGGGCAAAGAATCTATTGCTCTAAACTCATCAGCTATCCTATATCAGAATTCAGCAGGCAGTGTAGGCCTCCACCTGATCTATTTGTCCCCAGGCCTTACATGGTGTATGTACTCTTCTTTTCAAAAGTCCCCCACCCTGCTCTCTCTCATCCTCTCCTCTTCTCCTGGGACCTAGATATCCCACCTTTTTTTCTTTTGCTTACTGATTGGATTCTGCCATCTTTATTGACATAATCAAGAAACAATTAGGGAACCAGATTTTAGAATCAGCTCCTCCCCTGCGGTTCCAGCACCCCCCTCTATCTTCTGAATGTTCCAACTTCTAATCTAGTCTCAGCTTATTGACCACCAGATTTTTATTGACATGTAATGCTTCCACATAATATACAAGAGATTGTCCATATATGTTCCCATTTTAGTCCAATAAAAGACTCTTTCTCTAACATCAATAAACTATATTAATAAGAACAATTATAAATCTACCATGTAAGAATTACGTTCAAAGTGTCCAGTCCATATGCATTTGGAAAGCTTAGAGAAAGTACTCTACTATCTACCTGAACTTGGATAGTATGATGTTTTGTACCTAATTAACTTTCTATCATAACTTGCATTTATCAACCTATAAATATCTTCTTAGACATTAAAATAACTTCTTAAATACAAAGCAACTTAATTGTGAGCTTATAGCAATCTTAAGTGCAATGCTACCAGAGACCTGAGAAATATAAATGTTACCTGAGAATATAGGAAGTGCAGAACATGGAGCTTACAAAACTATAGAAATGGCAGAGTTTTCTGGCTACCTGAACCATCATCCAGGTTTCCTCTGCAACACTGGAGCATCATCTCCAGCCTTCTGGCCCAGAATATCTGACAGACTATTCTGTTAGGTTGGAATATTGAAGGACTCTCTACCTTGTCTAGGGAAAGCTTGGGTGTCTACTTCCCTACATCCTCTTTGTTCACAGCTTGGACAGCATAGTTTGTGCAGTTGGAACAAGGGAAGGTTTTTTTCCCCCGGGTGACACCTTGCCACATTTGAAGCAAACTCCATGAGGAGGTTGTTCGATGGTCATCAACTTCTTTGAAGTAGAATAGGGATGCTTCCAAAGCAGATGTCTCACTATCATGAAAATCCTTTTATTAATAAAACATCTTTAAATTCCATATTCTGTAGATCTCTGAGGCTTTTGAAAACCATCTATTATCTATTTATCCATCTATCTCTCTATCTCTATCTATCTGTCCATCTATCTAAATATCTATCTATGTATGTATCTAAATATCTATAGTATAACTGAATAAGCAAAGAGTGTTTGTTCATTTCTAGCTATCTAATATCTGTTTATCTTTGAAAACATATACAGGGAGATAAATAAAGCTTACCTTCATAATTAACAAACCTATTACCCAACATGAACACAAATCTGATTGAATAACTATTAATCTATATTTCATAATTATTCAAAACACTTTGTAGTAGCAGCTTTCCCAAGGACTACAATTTCACACTGTATTTTTATTTTTTTTATTTTTTTTTAAATTTATTTATTATATGTAAGTACACTGTAGTTGTCTTCAGACACTCCAGAAGAGGGCATCAGATCTTGTTATGGATGGTTGTGAGCCACCATGTGGTTGCTGGGATTTGAACTTGGGACCTTTGGAAGAGCAGTCGGTGCTCTTAACCACTGAGCCATCTCACCATCCCCACACTGTATTTTTAAATGAGTTGTATAGCTAAAATAAATAAAAGTTGAAACAGATATACATAGTATTCTGTAATCCTAATTCTATATCAACATACAAAGTCCATACCAACTATAAAATATTTGGCTTGTTAGGGCTATTTAGTCTAAAAGTAGAATGAATAATCTACCATTTATCTTATCATTTCTATATCAGCCCCTTTTCTTTTTATCCCTTCGACCATTTCTAAAACTACAGAGAAGAGAAAGGATAGAGAAAAGAAAAAGAAAGAAAAAAAGTGATCCCTGAATGTAACCCATTATATTTTGTTTTCTCCCTGACCATGACCATCAGCAACTTGTCACCAACACCCTTAAATGACAATGTATATCCAACACTCATTGAATGATCAAGAACCATCCACCTAGTTTTTGTGGAGTGGGACATTGTTCTCTTAAAATTGCTTCCTGATGTTTGATGATGATGTGTCCTTTGGGAGTTCTAAGAAAATTGGGATATTGTCCAATCTTAAGAAGGCTAGCTGTAATATTTATTGTCCTGTCTCTGTGTGATGGGAAAGTGCAGAGCTTAATTGAAGTTCTAATGGACCAATCTGAGGTAGGATCAAGCAGGATGCTGGAACTAATACTAATGCTGGCTTAGTATCTCAGCATTCTTCTTAGCATTGTCAAGGGTGAATCTTGACAGGGTTGCCTGAACTTCACTAGTGTCTGGTAGTTTTTCTATGAAACATGAAAAATCTCAAAAATAATATCCATTCCTTCATTAGCACGTGAATGGAATATGCAGTGTACACAGTTCAGCTAAAATGATTCTCTGCTCTCTACTTTCTTTTTAATTTAATTTGGATTTTATAATCAAACTGTAGTATACATTTATACCATTTGAAAGGATGGTATGATAGTTCCTGAGGACTCTGTAGCCAACAGCATTTATTGTCTATGTTTAGTTGGAGTCCTGGCTGGGATCATTCATGTCTCATCCAGTTTCAGACCTGTTCTGTGTAGCGGGATCAGCATATATTTTACCTGTTTTGTTGTTCTTCTTTTATTCCTTTGTTTCCATGCTTTTCAGGAAATCTCCCCCAGTCAAAACTAATCTTTATTAATTTTGATGGAATTCAAACCTTTCTCTCTCCTGTTGAAACAAAGATAAAACCTCTTTGCCAACATCACACATTTCCTTCCTTCTATTCTAAGATTATCACATATATAGACTGACCTAATTCATCAGTCCTTTCTAAAATCTAATGTAGTATAGCAGCTGTGTTACCTGTTTTATTGACATTTAAAAATTTGGGTTTTTTCCCTTTGATTTAAGTTTTATTGCATTATGATGATAAAAGATATATAATTTCAATTTATCTCAATTTGTTACCATTTAAAAGTATATTTTGTGTAAATAGACTTACATCACATTTTTCTTTCTCTTTTGTACCACAACTCTTCCCACAGAGACCCCCCCCTTCAAAACCTGTAATACCTTTCATTTTTTATCACAATCTTTAAAATTTATAAAATATTTTAACAATAAAAATGAAGGTTATAAAAGTTGTTTGATATAAAACAATCAATTGAACAGTCTTATGCAGATGTTTGTCTACAGCAATACTGAAATACATGTTTTTCTCAATATAAAATTTTAATAACTCAAATATATTAACTGTATATTTTAAAATATTATATCACATTAGTTTTTTTAATGAACATAAAGTCTTTTTGTTTGTTTGTTTGTTTGTTTTGTTTTTAGTAGGGCTTAAAATCTTGGCTCTTGCTGTAGTACAAACACAAAATAAGAACAGTTTTTGGACATTGGAGTTCATTGTAATAAGGCGGTACTTGAATGTCCCTCACATGATCACCAAAGGATTTTTACCTCCATAGTTGATAAACTAAGAGTTGACAGTTCTAGCTGGGTGCAGTGGCGCACGCCTTTAATCCCAGCACTCAGGAGGCAGAGGCTGGCAGATTTCTGAGTTCGAGGCCAGTCTGGTCTACTGAGTTCCAGGACAGCCAGGGCTACACAGAGAAACACTGTCTCAAAAAAGAAAGAAAGAAAGAAAGAAAGAAAGAAAGAAAGAAAGAAAGAAAGAAAGAAAGAAAGAAAGAAAGAAATGGTGTGTGTATTAAGATGGTCCATTCAGTGAAGTGTTTCATCAACTCTTTCAATGAGGAATGGTTCTGCTTGGAGGGTGGCACAGACATTAGGTGAGGGTAAGATTCTGGTACATTGGCTGTGATGATTTTGAAAAGCATTCTTCTCAGAATAAGAGTAACTTATAAAGTCCTCTTCTTCAAAATTGATACAATAATTATAAATATCAAGTAAAGCATTCAGTCTCACTCTTTGCTGTTCTCTTACAAGTCACCTCCCAAATTAATTGTCTACATTTCTTTTGGCTGTATAAATTATTTTGAAATGTGTACACTGTTCTGAAAGTCATAGTATAGTTCCAGAAAGGGGTTGTAATGCTGCAGCTGTCCACTTCTGGGTGGTGCCTGTATAA
>NW_018391645.1:0-1276 GCF_900095145.1 Mus pahari
TTTGGATTTCCTCAGGATCTATTGTTATGTCTACCTTTTCATTTCTGATTTTGTTAATTAGAATGCTGTCTCTGTGCCCTCTAGTGAGTCTGGCTCAGGGTTTATTTATTTTGTTGATTTTCTCAAAGAACCAGCTCCTGGTTTGGTTGATTCTTTGAATAGTTCTTTTTGTTTCTACTTGGCTGATTTCACCCCTGAATTTGCTTCCTTTTGTTCTAGAGCTGTTAGGTGGACTGTCAAGCTGCTAGTGTATGCTCTCTCTAGTTTCTTTTTGGAGGCACTCAGAGCTATGTGTTTTCCTCTCAGGAATGCTTTCATTATGTCCCATAAGTTTGGGTATGTTGTGGCTTCATTTTTCATTAAACTCTAAATAGTCTTTAATTTCTTTCTTTATTTCTTCCTTGACCAAGGTATAATTGAGGAGAGTGTTGTTCAGTTTCCAAGTGAATGATAGCTTTATATTATTTATGTTGTTATTGAAGATCAGCCTTAGACCATGGTGGTCTGATAGGATGCATGGGCAATTTCAGTATTTTTGAATCTGTTGAGACATTTTTTGTGACCAATTATATGGTCAATTTTGGAGAAGGTACCATGAGGTGCTGAGAAGAAGGTATATTTTGTTTTTTTGTTTTAGGATAAAATGTTCTTAGATATCTGTTAAATCCATTTGTTTCATAACTTCTGTTAGTTTTACTGTGTCTCTGTTTAGTTTCTGTTTCCAGGATCTGTCCATTGATGAGAGTTGGGTGTTTAAGTCTCCCACTATTATTGTGTGAGGCGTGATGTGTGCTTTAAGCTTTACTAAAGTTTCTTTAATGAATGTGGATGCCCTTGCATTTGGAGCATAGATATTCAGGATTGTGAGTTCATCTTGGAAGATTTTACTTTTGATGTGTATGAAGTGCCTCTCCTTGTCTTTTTTGATAACTTTGGGTAGGAAGTCGAGTTCATTCAATATTAGAATGACTACTCCAGCTTGTTTTTTCAGACCATTTGCTCGAAAAATTGCTTTCCAGCCTTTTACTCTGAAGTAGTGTCTGTCTTTTTCCCTGAGATGAGTTTTTTGTAAGCAGCAAAATGTTGGTTCCTGTTTGTGGAGCCAATTTGTTAGTCTATGCCTCTTTATTGGGGAATTGAGTCCATTGATATTAAGAGATATTTAGGAAAATTTATTGTTGCTTCCTGTCATTTTTGTTGTTAGAGTTGGCATCCTGTTCTTGTGGCTGTCTTCTTTTAGGTTTCTTGAAGGATTACTTTCTTCCTTTTTCTAGGG
>NW_018391645.1:2306-14442 GCF_900095145.1 Mus pahari
ATGGTATATCCAGGACTTTCTATGGTGGGAGGGGAGTTGGGATGATGGTTTCTGAAAGGGAGACCTGGAAAAGGGAAAACATTTGAAATGTAAATAAAGAAAATATCTAATTAAAAAAAAAAAAAAACAAATTGCAGGGCTTGAGTATCTCAGCACAGGAAGCTTGCAAACTCCCCAAGGCTAAATAAATAGTAAGGACTTGCAGGATAGAGATGCTATGGTATTATCTGTTCTAGTCAGACCAAATTTCTGCCTTTCCAAGGGAGGCATACAAAGTCCTACCTCTACCTAAACACCTATTAACTGATGCTGGGAGAGAGAAAGTGTAGCCCCTGTTAAGCTGACAAACCTACAGCAGAAGGCTATACATAAGCGCATACGAACAGCACAAAATTGGACTTGACAAATATGAACAAGAGAAGACATAAATCTGGGCTGGTTGAAAAGGAATCACTGAACCTAGTTGGAATGGTGGGGGCAATGAATATGATCAAACACATGGAAAAATATTCTAAAAATATTTTTTAAAAAGACAAGCAGAAGTTGAAGGGATGTAAGAGAAAAGTTTACCCCAAGTGCACTCCAAAGAACTACATGTTTAAGGTGAAGTTAAAAAAGTAATAGATTTCATTTTCCTGAGATTTTAACCTAAAGACCAATCTAATGCATTTTCCAGTAACCTTTTTTGAATGCGGTTTATTTTTTGTTTTAAATGTTTTAGGTACCTAATTTCTTTACTCCAGAGCTTGGCAAGGCAAATGTGGCCCTTTGATCAAGTTGACTTTATATAAAATTGCAGTTTCTTTATTTGCTATCTGGGATAAACTATAAGACTCAGTTGTTTATTCAAAAACTCGGACTGTATGAACGTGTTCCTTTTGCATGTGTGGATGGGACACTGCGTATTCATATGCTTGTGGAGACTCAAAGCCAACTTTCAGTGTCATTTCTTAGCTACCATCTACCTCGGTTTTTGAGACCATCTTCCCTTGGCCTAGAACCTGCTGAAGAAACAAGGTTCACTGCCCAATGAGCCCTGTGAATCCACTTGTTTGCAGCACCTCTGTTCTGCAATTACATGTGCTTACTACCATGCCTTGAGATTTTTACCTGTGTTTTGGCAATAGAACTTGTTGTATCATTATTGAATGACAAGACTTTTCCAGGCCAAGCTACCAACCTAGCCTGCAAATACCAGTTTAGACAGTTGCTATGAAAGTGTTTATTAGACATGATTAACATTTATTCACTTTTTATCCAGCTCACTGCCCCTCCTCCCAGTCACTCCCTCCCACAACCCTTCCTCCCATCCTCTCCCATCCTCTTCTGAGACAGTGAAGCTATATACTGTGTATTCCCTAACCCTGGACATCAAGTTTGCAAAGCGAGGCACATCTTCTCCCACTGAGGCTAGGCAGGGCAGCCAAGCTAAAGAATGTATCCTACATACAAGTAACAAATGCTGGCATAGCCCCCACTCCAGTTGTTCAGGACCCACATGAAGACCAAGCTGCATATCTGCTATATATGTCTGGAGGGTAGGGGGTAATTCCATTCCTTGTATGCTCTTTGGTTGGTGGCTCAGTCTCTGAGATCCCCAAGGGTTCAAGTTAGTTGACTCTTTTGATTTTTCTGGGGAGTTCCTATCTCCTTACAGGTTCCCAATCCTTCCACCAAGGAGTCACCAAGCTCTGTCCAATGTTTGGTTGAGGATCTCTGAATCCATCTGAGTCAGCTGCTGGGCAGAGCCTTTCAGAGGCATCCATGCTAGACTCCTGTTTCCAAGCATAACATAGTATCATTAATAGTGTCAAGAATTGGTGTTTGCCTATGGAATTGGTCTTAAGTTAGGCTGGTTACTAGATTGCCATTCCCTTAGTCTCTGCTCAATTCCCTGTGCCTGTATTTCTTGTAGAATGGATACATTTTGGTTCAAAAGTTTTGTGGGTGCTTTGGTGTACATATTGTTCCACCGAGGTTCTTGCCTGGCTACAGGAGTTGGCCTCTTCAGGTTCTATATCCTCAGTGCTATGAGTCACTATCCACATTGATTTTGGGGCACCTTCCTCATCCTAGATCTCTGTCACATCTGGAGATGCCAACTCTTGCCTCCATTTCAGTAAAAGATTTCCATTCATTCTCTGGCCATCTGGCCATCTGACGATCTTTCCTGTTCCTCCCTCTACCTGATCATGACACCCTCATTCCTGTCCCCATTCCTTCTTTTACACAGTTTCCTCCCTTCCTCTGCCTCCTATTACTATTTCATTTCCCTTTATTGGTGAGACTCAAACATAATAGCTTGGGTCTTTCTTCTTGTTTAGTCATTTTAGGTCTATGGTATGTATCACGGGTACCTTATATTTTACAGCTAATATCCACTTGTAAGATAGTACAAACTATACATGTCCTTTGGAGACTGGGTTACCTCACTCAGGATGATAGTCTCATGTTCCATCCATTTGTCTGAAAAATTAATGATATCATTGTTTTTAATAGCTGAACAGTATTCCATTGTATGGATGTGTGACCATTTCTTTATCCATTATTCAGTTGATGGACATCTAGGTTGTTTCCAGTTTCTGACTACTATGAATAAAGCTTCTATGAACATAGTTAAAGTGTTTTGGGGGATGTGGGAATATCATTTGAGTATCTGTCCTGGAGTGGTATACTTGGAGCTTGAGGTAGAATTTCAAGTACTACATTAAATAGATAAGGAGAGTACGGGCAACCTTGTCATGTCCCTGGTTTTACTACAATTTCAATAGGTTTCATGCCATTTAGTTTGATGTTGGCTATTGGGTTGCTGTATGCTGCTTTGATTATGTTTAAGTATATGCCTTGTATCCCCGATCTCTCTAACATTTCTAACGTGAAGGGGAGTTGAATTTTATCAAAGGTTTTTTTGAGCATCTAATGAGATGATCATGTAAATTTTTCTTTCCATTTGTTTGTATGGTGAATTACATTGATGTTTTTTTTTGTTTGTTTGTTTTTGTTTTTTTTGTTTTTGTTTTTGTTTTTGTATTGAGCCATCCCTGTAGCACTAGGATAAAGTCTATTTTATCATGGTGGATGATGTTTCTGACATGTTCTTACATTCTATTTTATTGAGTATTTTTTGCAACAATGTTCACAAGAGAAATCTGTCTGAAATCCTCTTTTATTCTTGAGTCTTTGTGTGGTTTAGGTATCAGGGTGACTCTGCCTTGATAGAATGAGTTTGACAGTGTTTCTTCTGTTTCTATTTTGTGGGATAGTTTGAGGAAAATTGCCATTAGCTCTTCTTTGAAAGTCTGGTAAAATCCTGTTCTAAAACTATCTGGTGCAGGGATTTTTTTGTTGTTGTTGTTGTGAGTCTTGATAACTGCTTGTATTTCCTTAGGTGTTGTAGTGCTGTTTAGATAGTTTACCTAATCTTGATTTAACTTTGATAAGTGGTATCAGTCTAGGGAATTATCTACTTCATTAAGATTTTCCAATATTGTGTAGTACAGGCTTTTATCCTAAGACCTAATGATTTTTAAAATTTTCTCAGTGTTTGTTGTTATATCTCTACTTACTGATTTTATGTGGATTCTCTCTGTCTCTCCATCTCTCTGTCTCTGTCTGTCTGTCTGTCTGTCTGTCTGTCTGTCTCTCTCTCTCTCTCTCTCTCTCTCTTGCGTGTGCTAAGTTTTGCTACAGGTTTGTCTATCTTGTTAATTTTTCTCAAAGAACCAGCTCTTAGGTTCATTGATTCTTTGTACTGTTTTGTCTCTAATTGAGTCCAACCCTGATTTTTAGCATTTCCTTTCTTCTACACTTCTTCGGTGTGCTTGTTTAGTAGAGCTTTCAGGTATACTTTTAAATTGTTGGTATGAAAACTTTCTAGCCAGGCAGTGGTGGCCCACGCCTTTAATCCCAGCACCTGGGAGGAAGAGGTAGGTGGATTTCTGAGTTCTAGGATAGCCTGGTCTACAAAGTGCTACACGGAGAAACCCTGTCTAGAAAAAAAAAAGAAAGAAAGAAAACTTTCTAATTTCTTTATGGAGGCACTTAGTACTATGAACTTTCCTCTTAAACACTGTTTTCATTGTGTCCCTTAAATTTATGGATGTTGTGTCTTTGTTTTCATTGAATTTTAGAAAATCTTTAATTACTTTGTTTCTTCTCTAGCCCAGAGGTCACTGGATAGAGAGTTGCTCAATTTCCATGAATGTATAGGCTTTCTGATGTTTCTGTTGTTAGAGTCCAGGTTTAATCCATGGTGGTCTGATAAGACAAAATGTGTTATTTCAATTTTCTTGCATCTGTTGAGGCTTGGTTTTTGACTGACTATGTGGTCTGTTTTGGAGAAGGAAAAGAAAATATATTCTTTTGAGTTTGGGTGAAATATTCTATAGATGTATGTTAGGTCCATTTAATTAATATTTATTATAATATAAATATTATTTCATTATTCATTTTTTCAATAGATTCCTGGATGACCTATCAATTGGTGAGAGTGGATTATTAATGTCTTCCACTATTCATGTGTGGTTTGATATGTGATTCAAGTTTTAACAATTTTTCTTTTATGAATGTAGGTGTCCTTTTTTGGGGGGATATAGGTGTTCAGAATTGAGATGTCTTTTTAGTGATTACTCCTTTGATGAGTATGAAATGTCTTTCCTATCTCTTTAGATTAATTTTCTTTGAAAAACTATATTGTTATGTATTGGAATGGCTACTCTAGCTTTTTTTTTGGGTCCGTTTGCTTGGAAAACTTTTTTCTAGCCCTTTACTCTGAGGTAATGTCTATCTTTATTGCTGAGGTGTGCTTCTTTTTGCAGCAGAATGATAGAACCTGTTTTCACACCCATTCTGTTAGTCTGTGTCTTTTTATTGGGGAATTGAGTCCATTGATGTTGAATGTGTGTGTGTGTGTGTGTGTGTGTGTGTGTGTGTGTGTGCGTGCTTCCTTTGTTTTCACTGGTATAGTGTTTTTTATTTTTTATATTTTTTGATGTTTTTGTGTTCCTTGGATTGGAGTTTTTCTAGTATTTTTTTTTTTTTGTAGGGCTGGGTTTGTGGCAAGATATTGCTTAAATTTGGATTTGTCTTGAAATATCTTGTTTTTTCCATGTATGTTGTTTCAGTGTTCTGATAGGTGTAGTAATATATATAGGCATCTGTAAAATCTCTCTCTCTCTCTCTCTCTCTCTCTCTCTCTCTCTCTCTCTCTCTCTCTCTCTCTTTGGTAGGCTGCTAGATATCTGTCCAGACCCTCCTAACTTTTAGCGACTCTGTTGAGATGTTGGGTGTAATTCTGTTAGGTCTGTCTTTGTGTGTTCCTTGCCTTTTCACTTGCTGCTTTTAGCATCCTTTGTTTCATAGATTTTGTCTTTTGATTATTTTGTGGCAGGAGGATATTCTTTTCTGTTCCAATCTGATTGGTGTTCTATAAGGTTCTTGTATGTTTATAGGCAGCTCTTTCTTTAAGTTGCAAAAGTTCTATGATTTTGTGGAAATATTTTCTGGGCTTTGAAGCTAGGACTCTTCATCTTCTTCTATTCCTATCATTCTTAGGTTAGGTCTTTTCATAGTATCCCAGATTTCTTGGATGTATTGTGTCAGAAATTTTTCAGATTTAATTTTTCTTTGACTGATGTATCAATTTCTTCTAGTGTATCTTCTACACCTGAGAGTCTCTCTTGCATCTTTTATATTCTCTTGGTGATGCTTGCATTGTTTGTTCTTGTTCTCTTCACTAGGTTTTCCATCTCCAAAATTCTCCCAGGTTGTGTTTTCTTTACTGTTTCTATTTCCATTCTCAGGACTTGAACAGTTTTATTTCCTTCACACGATTAATTGTATTTTCCTATTTCTTTATGGGATTTGTTTGTTTCCTTTTTAAACACCTCTACCTGTTTGATGATATTTTGTGTGTATTTCCTTAAGGGATTTGTTAATTTCTTCTTTAAAGTCCTTTATCATCTTAATAGGAGTGGATTAAAAGTTATTTCATATGTGTCAATCATGTTATGATATCTAGGGCTTGCTGTAATAGAGTAGTTGTGCTCTGGAGGTATCATGTTGCCTTGGCTTTTGTTGATTGTGTTTTTTTGAGGGTTTTTGGCCATCTGCATGGCCTTGGTCCCTGGATGTTTCTGTTGTAGTAAGTGTTTGGAGGAGGGTTAACCTAAATTTTCATGATGTGAGACACAGTATATCCTTGGATTGTATGCTTCCAGATCAGCAGGTCAGTATGATTCAGGATAATCAGTTGTTTATGCTTCAAGATCTGCAGTTCTATATAGTCCAGGATCTGAAGATCTGATAATGATGGGTGGAGAGATAGAAGGAAAATCTTATTAACATTTAAATTAATAGACTAGATAAAACATAATAATCTTCATAGTGTGGCTGTCATCCAATTGGTTGAAGTCCTCCTATCAAAATATCACGGTTTTTCCAGCAGTGGTAGTGAATGCCTTTAATCCTAGCACTTGGGATGCAGAGTCAGGTGGATCTCCGAGTTCCAGGACAGCTAGGGCTACACAGAGAAACCCTGTCTCAAACAAACAAACAAACAAACAATACCAAGGTTTTATAAAGAAGGAATTTGAACTAGTGAATGTGCTTTGAAATGTTTAAATTTCCAACCTGCCTGTACTATAGCTAATCCCTCATAAATTATAGTGTAGGCCTTTGTTTATAAATTTCAGACTTGCTAGTGTTTATATCTACATAGCCAAATCCATTCATCTCATTGCATGTGTGTCATAGATCTTCTTCATGGAGATATGTTTCTGGACATCCAATATATACTTAAAGCCATGAGCAGCTATGTGTGTGTGTGTGTGTGTGTGTATGTGTGTGTGTGTGTGTGTGTGTGTGTATGAGATTTTGTAATTGTAATAATATAGTATAATTTATTACAATTCACTGGAATTAAAATTACATGAATATCATGTATTTATGTTGTGATAACATGCTATGTGGTGAGATTAAGACATGTGAATGATGATGCACTTTTCATATTCAATGAATGTAACATTCTATTTTTAATACATTAGAAGATAATTTGATGAATATGAATGTTATACCTGAATGTATATATGTGCATGTCTGGTACTATAACAGCCAAAAGAGAGCCTAGAATCCAATTCAACTGGAGGTATAGATGGTTATGAATGCCCATGTGAATACTAAGAATTAAACCCACTAGGTCCTTTAGAAGAGTTGCCAGTGTGCTAAGCTGCTAAGACATATCTCTAGGTATGACCTTTACAAATAAAGGAAGCAGTTTCTAGTTTCTCTTCCGAATATCTGAAATTGATAGCATCACTATTTTTCCAAACAACTATGAAGTAAAATAAGGCGTATTTGGCTATGCTTTACGTAATGACTAAGCAGTATATGCACAGTACAAATGTGAGAGAGGAAAATTTCACTTCTTTATATGGTAACGACTTATTCATGATATTTAGATTGTCCCTAAATTTAAATTGGCTGAAATATTTTATTTACAATGTTTAAATGTAATAATTATGAACTACAGTTGCTTATAGGTAACTGTAAACACACAAAGAAAATGGTTTGAATAAGGGAAGCCTTAATATATTGTTAGTTATGTTTCCTCCCAGGACCTGGATAAATAAAAACACAAAAAAGTACAAGTGATATAGCATGATGTGCTCACTTTCAATCTCAGTGCTAAAGTGTTCAAGGAAGAAGAGCTTGAGTTTGAGCCCAGATTATACTATGTAACAATGTATAGACAGACTGGCTTACAAAGTGAGATCTTGCCCCCTCCCCACAAAAAATAGAAACAACAAAATTAATAAAACGAGACAGTTGTATTATGATTACTCCCCTCAACTTGGTTAGCAATTCATTTTATTTTTATTACTACTTTTTTACTTTCATAAGTGGCTTTAACAATGTAGAGACCACATTTAGAAACCTAAGGAATTTGTGTGTGGTTTATTTTGAATTTTCTCTCAGTATTCAATTATTTCTTTGAAATAAATGTAGCTAAATTTCTACACACACACACACACACACACACACACACACACACACACACACACACAGACTTTCATGCTTAGCAGTCCCTTCAGATGCAGCATGGTGATATAGTCTTCATGGTAGCCTGGTCTGTTCCCCATTCTTGCTTTCAGTTCTATGTTGTGTGTGTGTGTGTGTGTGTACACGCATGCATGTGTGTGTCTACATGTACACATTTTCTTATTTTTAGTATACTGATATATAATTGTGTATAAATACATATGTTCTTCATTTTCTTTGTTACAGTTACAGTTGCTCTATTGCAACATCATGGGAAAAGCAACTTGGAGAGGAAAGAGTTAGTTACACTTCTATTTCTTTATCTCTGTTTATCACTGAAGGAGGACAGGGCAAGGACTGAAGCAGGGAAAGGAACTAGAGTCAAGAGCTGATACAGAAGCCATAGAAAAATATTGTTTACTGGCTTGATCTATATGACTTCCTTAGCCTACTTGCTGCTTGTGGACGTTGTACATCGTGGTGCGCACTAGGCTCCGCACCACGATGTACAACGTCCACAAGCAGGTTGTGAGCTTAGAAGCCTGAGGCTGAGAATTTAAGGTTCAAATAATGTGAGACATAAAGGGTTCCTTTAATGTAAACTTAAAGACAGCCTGGGCTACCTTGAAACCAGAATCAATTAACCACAGAGACAAGAGAGAGAGAAGCAGGAAAAGGAAGCTTAAAAGTGCCTAGAGTCGTAAATTACTCGGATGCATGGTCACTCTGATAAGTCCCAGGTCTCTGACTCCCCAGCCCTCTATTCTGCTGACTTGCTATATTTGAATAAACCAATCGCATGTAACCGCGCCAATTCTCCCCACCCTCAGACCCATACCCTATAAAGACCCCAAACTTTTGGGCCTAGGGGTCGACTTCCTCTGTCTCCTGCGTGAGATGGTGAGATACGAGTCGATCTGGGGCCCCGCCAATAAAGTACCTCATGTGTTTTGCAGCAAGGCTTGTGTTTTGCATTTCTGGGGTACCCTGACTCCCGAGACCTGGGGACCCGAGGGAGTTCCTCTCTAGGGGGTCCTACACTTCCTTATTGAGCCAAGACTGTAGCTCCAGGCATAGTATCATCAATAAAGGGACATCCCCCAGTAACAGTTCATTTAAAACAATATCCTACAGGCTTGTTTGAAGCACAGTCTTATGGAGGCATTTTCTTAATTTCTCCTTTGAGACTATTTTAGTTCTGTCATGTTGATATAAAACTCACCAGCACACCCATGCTTGCACATATATTTTTAGGTAAAATTTAATTTTGTACTGATTCTCAGAAATAATATGAATAATAGCTATCTTCAGTGATAAGCACTTTCTAAATTCTCATTCCAATGGTATATGGGTTCATGTATTTATACATATATTCTATTTTTAAAAAGAACAATTAGGTATGCAAATTTTGCATACATTTGAAGAAAATGATACTTTATCTTATCTTAAGATTTTAGTAATTTGAGCTCATTATAACCAAAGATGATTCTAAGACATGGAAGCTATAGTATAATTTTACAAACAACTGAGCATCTGCAACTGGCACAAATAGATGCAGAGACCCTCAGCCAAACAACTGACAGAACTCAGGGACTCTTAGAGAAGAGTGGGGGGAAGGATTGAGAAACCTACAGGAGATAGGAACTCCACAGGAAGACCAACAGAGTCATCTAACCTGTACTCTTGGGGCCTCTCAGAGACTGAACCACAAACTAAAGAACATACACAAGATGGACTGAGATCCCCCAGCAGATGAGCATCTCAGTCTCCATGTAAGTTTCCCAGCAACTGCAGCAGTGACTCTTCCTTAAACTATTGCCTGTCTGTGCAATCAGTTACCCAACTGAGCTGCCTTGTCTGACCTCAGTGGGAGAGGATGCACCTAATCCTGCAGAGAGTTGATGAGCCACGGTGGAAGGATACCTGTGGTAGGGTGTCCTCACCCTCTCAGAGGAGAAGGGGAGGAAAGGTGGTGGGAGGGACTCTGTTGAGAAACCAGAAGTGGGGATAGTCATCAGAATGTAAAATGAATAAGTAAATAAATTAATGGAAAGTAAAAGATGAGAGGCAATAGAGGCAATAGAGGGGGCAGGAATGAAATTTGGAGGCAGGGGCATATGAGATAGAAATGATACTGAAAGACCCCTGTTCCAGGGGATATCCTCGCTCCAGTCCCAGGATAAGACAATGCCCCAATAACTTGAGAGAAACCATTCTTGATGCAATATGCAGGAGGTTTAATCAGGAAAAAATCAACATGTTGATGACAAGCTCATAGGAGATTGCCCCTGAGCCTTTTCAATAGAGGGCTTTTAAAGGAACAGGGTGGGGATGAGTTACAGCTTTTCTCTGGTGGAGCTGTCCTTGGTAAACACAGGTGATGGGAAGGTAACATATGGCTCTTTTATGTTGGAGGGTCATAAGCTATCTTTTGGTGCACATTCCTGGTCCCAAACACAGGAAGATGCCCCTGGCTGGGGCAACTGAGATAATTTCCTAGCTAGCTGTCAGGCGGAAGAACAGAAGAGAACAAAGAGCTCTTTAATGGCCACATTTCTAATGATCTGGGGAAAAGGTTTTGGGGAGTGTTAAAGCTGAGGCTCAACAATACAAGTGCAGTACTCATAAAAAATATGTAAGTTCAAAAATAAAATAAGCAAATAAATATTTTTTAAAAATCTCCTGTCTCAAGTTTATATAAAGCATTCTTATCATTTTTCTTTGCCTTGTCAATAAACGCTGATCACCAGTGGCACAAGCCATTGGTGTTCTGCTCAGGAATTTGTCCCCTGTGCCCATATATTCAAGGCTTTCCCCCCTTTTCCTCTATAAATTTCAGATTCTCTGGCTTTATGTAGAGTCCCTTGGTCCACTTAGACTTGAGCTTTGTACAAAGAGATAAGAATGGATCATTTCACATTCTTCTACATGATAACTGCCAGTTGTGCCAGCACCATTTGTTGAAAATGCTGTCTTTTTTCCACTGGATGGTTTTAGCTCCCTCTTCAACGATCAAGTGAGCATAGGTATGTGTGTTCATTTCTGGGTCTTCAATTCTATTCCACTGATCTACCTGTCTGTCACTGTACCAGTACCATGCAGTTTTTAATCACAATTGCTTTGTAGCACAGCTTGAGGTCAGAAACAGTGATTTCACCAGAGGTTCTTTATTGTTGAGAATAGTTTTTGCTATCCTAGGTTTTTTGTTATTCAGATGACATTAAAAATTGCCCTTTCTAACTCAGTGAAGAATTGAGTTAGAATTTTGATGGGGATTACATTGAATTTGTAGATTGCTTTTGGCAAGATAGCCATTTTTACTATATTAATCCTGCCAATCAGGAGCATGGGAGAACTTTCCATCTTCTGAGATCTTCTTTGATTTATTTCTTAATAGAGTTGAAGTTCTTATCATACAGATATTTCACTTACTTAGTTAGAGTCATACCAAGGAATTGTATATTATTTGTGACTATTATGAAGGGTGTTGTTTCCCTAATTTCTTTCTCAGCCTGTTTATCCTTTATGTAGAGAAAGGACACTGATTTGTTTGAGTTAATTTTATATCCAGCTAATTCACTGTAGCTGTTTATCAGGTTTAGGAGCTCTCTGGTGGAAATTTTAGGATCACTTATATGTACGATTATATCATCTGCAAATAGTGATATTTTGACTTCTTTCATTCCAATTTGTTTCCCCTTGATCTCCTTTTGTTGTCTAATTGCTCTGGCTAGGACTTCAAGTACTATATTGAATATGTAGGGAGAAAGTGGGCAGCCTGGGAGAAAGTGGGCAGCCTCGTCTAGTCCCTGATTTAGTGGAATTGCTTTAAGTTTCCCTCCATTTAGTTTGATGTACGCTACTGGTTTGCTGCAGATTGCTTTTATTATGTTTAGGTATGGGCCTTGAATTCCTGATCTGTCCAAGACTTTTATCACGAATGGGTGTTGAATTTGGTCAAATGCTTCCTCAGCATCTAAGGAGATGAACATGTGGTTTTTGTCTTTAAGTTTTTTATATAGTGGATTACTTTGATGGATTTCCGTATATTAAACCATCCCTGCATCCCTGAGATGAAGCCTACTTGATCATGATGGAT